>NC_091821.1:256913240-257032685 GCF_038994185.2 Dermacentor albipictus | reverse complement strand
CTTCACTTGCAAGCTTGAACTCTGAACTGGCGCGGTAGCGAGGTGCGAAACAGTACACGCCCAGATAACATATCAGTTCAATTAGCTGTCGAACATACCTTTCTAGAACAGGTGCTGCTCGCATCACTACATTACCATGTCGGTTTTTGTCGAGGCTTCGGAATTGGCTGTCAGTCTGCCGATACAGGAACGTGCTCTTACAGGTGCATAAGTCACTGGCGCTAAAGGGTTATTTCGTAGCTTCCATAAATTTCTTCGTTTGTACGATTCAACAGATTCCCATTCCTTACTTATCTTAATAAGCTTCTGTGTATTTAATAGCTCAGGCGCAGCCTTTGTTCTCTTTCTCTCTGATATGTATGAACATTTTTCGTGTTTCGCGGGCTTTCTTTCTGGCTTGAAAAAACTTTTATATAGCACGTATTGAGTAACAGAAAGCGGGATCGTGAATTTTTCAGGGTGGTCTACAATTTTTTCATTGACACTCTTGCTCCGAATATGATATTTAAGAAGTTGCTTGATTAACAATAACAAATTTTGTAATTAAGCGAAGTACAATAGAACAGTCTGTCTTGCTCCAAGCGACCTGAAGCAATATTACATTGGTTCTGTCCAGCTACGTGCCACTTGCATATATTTAACTTTTGGCGCAAGTTACTGTGGGGAACATGGTATACCGATTGTCCCACGTAACTTGAGCCAAACATTAAGAATATGCAAATTCCCCGTAGCCTGACAGAACCAAGGTACGGTTGTTTACCGTCGATTGTAGATACTCAGATCATTTTTTGTTTTTCGCCTAATTACGTAATCAGTCTTATTTAATTAATGAACTCAAATATTATAATTAGATGAAAAGTATCAATGAGAAAGTTATAGAGCAACATGAAAAACTCCCGACACAGCTTTCTGTTGCTCTATACGTGCTAGATAAGAGTGTTTTACGAGCATGAGAAAAATCCCTCGAATACACGCAAAGTCCCGCGAGTGACCAGTTTCGGGGTGGTTTTTGGTGTATTCGCGGGCTGCTTTCACGCTCGGCAAAACACTTATGTAGCACGTATTGAGCAACAGAATGCTGCGTCGGGAGTTTTTCATGTTGCTCTGCAATTCTCTCATTGACACTTTCATTCCAAAGATAATATTTCAGTAGCTGATTAAATAATGAAGTCCAATTTTATAATTAGGCGGAATGCAAAAATTAACCTATCTCCAAGCAGCGGCAAGCAACACTACCTTGGTTCTGTCCAGCTACGTGGCATTTGCACATTTTTTAGATGTTTGGCTCAACTTACGTGGGGCAACCGGTATGCATGGTGTCCCAGCTATCCTGCATCGCATGTTTAAAAAATACGGGCCATTCTACGCGAAGATACCCAAGCACATATTGTTCACAGTCGAATAGAGTAGCCGCCAGTTAATTTTTTGTTGATGCCATTCAGTTTACTAATTAATTGGAATGGGCTATTTCTATTAGCTGTTATCAAAAAGCACCGCCCTCAAACAAGTTACACAGCAGTAAATGGCAGAGCTTGCACTTTATTTGGCGCGGCCCGCCCTCGACAGCCTTGGTGTTGATAAGGGTGCCAACAATCACTGGTGGTCGATGCGTCGTCGAAGAAAGAGTGCGCTCACTAGCTGCTGTGGAGCGCATATATATATATATATATATATATATATATATATATATATATATATATATATATATATATATATATATATATATATATATATATATATATATATATCCTGTTTGTATACCGACCGATGTGCGTCGCTTCATACGGGGCAACGATGCCTTGAAATTTTCGTGAGAAGGTAGGGGAAGCTACGAAAGATGAAGTGCTGCCCCTATGGAACACGCGCGCAACCAAAGCTGCTACTTGGACCTGCTGCGGGGCACTTCTCTTCGAAGCAACGTATAGGCGAAGGCGCGAGTTTCGTTCACGCTGCATGCCGTGCCGCTCTGTGGATACGTTACGAGGCTGACAGGACGGTCCGTAGTCAGTCCCACGGCCACGCGCGCAGTGGCTTGGGAAGTTGTAGCCACAGCCGGTACAAAGCTGAATCCCGGTCAAGGTAACGCGATGAAAGTGAAAGGCAGGCTGCGCGCGGGCAATAAATCGGTAGGCGAATCGTGACATTGCAGGTGGCGCATAATGTACCGTCGAAACACGGTCACGACGCGCCGCGCTTTGTTGCAGCGCTGTTTGCCCCAGCGGGAGGGCGCCGACCGGTCCCTCCACGACGCTGCGCGCGCCCAGCGGTGGACCGGCGCAGCAAGGATGTCTCCTGCGATGCGGCCCGCCGGGGAGTGGCTGCAGGTACGGCGGAAGGGTTGCGCCAGGTGGCTGCGGCACCCCCGCGGGGCCCGTAAATTGCCGGCGGGGACAAAGTAGCGAGCGGCGCGTTTACGAGCGCGCCTCCCACGGCCGCCGGTTTGAGTTACGGCGCTGACAGGGCGGCCCTAATTTAGACGTCGCGCGAGGGCAGCTGCTTCTGCTCGGCAGCCACAGGTCGGCCGAGCATCGAGCGGCTTCGACCGGCCCGCGCGCATTAGGTTAATTGCCGGCCGCCGCTGGGGCCTGATTGAAAGGCGCGCGGCACTCCGGCGACCGCTGCTGCTGGCGTGACGGCCAGAGGCGCGCGCGACGGACCGCGCGCCTTTTGTCCGTCCGGAAATTGAAATTCGATCTGGCGCCGACAATGGCCAACGGAATCAATTGATTTTGCCATAAGGAGCTGCGCGAGCGCCTTATCGACGCCGGCGTCTCCCTTCTCCTCCTCCTCCGAGGGAGGGAGATGTGCGTATACCTGCAATTGGCGTTCGTTAGGCCCCGCGCGCCAAGGAGTGCTATCGGCGGCGCCCGCGCGCGCCTGATAGATGGGGCCGCTCGCACTTCACGGGGACGCGTCTTGGAACGCGCCAGAAGGTTTCAATTTTCCCTGCCATTACACGGATGCCTATTTTCTTGGCGGCCGCACAAAGGGCCGGCCAATCTGGGCCGCCCATCTCTCGCCGATAGCTGCTGACGGCGGCGGCTGAAAAACGGCGCGCACCTTGGGCCCGGATTGGCTCTCGGGCCGCGCCGGGGGCCGGGAGATGGAATTGAACCGATACGGACGCCACGCGCACTCGGGGCCGCACAAAAGGCGATACCCCCCCTCCGCGTTGACGCCGCACGCTCCGGCCGAGGCTCGATTAACGGGCGCGCGCAGGTCGATCAAGAGCGCCCAGACTACAGTCCCCCCCCCGTTTTCTATCGCGGTGCTTCCCTCGCGCCTCGCTCAGTGCACCACCACGCACGCACGATAAACGCGCGGTGGCCGAGCCCGGCAGCGCAGAGTGGGCGCCACACAATGGAGCTCGTATTGCTCCGCGCTCGCTGTTGAAATCGCGGCAGCCTTTTTCACACCTATCTTGCGCCGCTGCAGTGTACGCTAGCACCGCGCGGCTTCTCCTGGAACGCAGTTCTCTGCGGGGCTCAGACCACCGCGCTGTGATGACGCGAAAAAGACGCGGCCTTCTACATTTTAAATGGAAGCAGCTATATGGCGCAAATGGACAAGTAGATGGCATTACACCTATGTTAACTCTGTTGATGATCAAATTAAGCGCAATGATTATCTGTGCCTTATCAACGAATGGTGTAATAAGTGGCAAATGTCTTTAAACCCCACTAAAACAGTCTGTATGACAGTCACACACAGACACCAGCCACTTGAATTTGAGTACTCAATCCAGGGAAACAAACTGAATCGGGTGACAGAATATACATACTTGGGAGTGACCATAACTCCAGGCCTACGCTGGAATACACACGTACTTAACATAGTTGCTAGGGCCAACAAAAAGTTAGGCGTTCACTTAAGGCATGCTACACTGGATGCTAAACTAACTGCTTACAAGATGCTGGTAAGCCCAATAATGGAATATGCATGCGAGACATGGGATGCGTACACTCAAACACTCACAACTGAACTGGAATGAGTTCAGCGACGTGCACTTCGCTTTATCTATTCTCGATTCCGACGACAATACTCAGTAACGCCGTTTTATACCCTAGCTAACTTGCTCCCTCTTTAACACCGAAGGAAACAAAAAAAGCTAGTTCTTTTCTACAAAATCATGAACAACATAGTACACACTAAAAAGCAGCAATGCATAAGCGAAAGCACAACACGGGTCACTCGGGGAAAACACCTTTGGCACGTAAAAGAACTAAAGTTTTCTAAACGGTGTTATCAGCATTGTTTTTTCGTTTCCACAGCGAAATACTGGAACAAACTTCCTGAACATGTAGTGCTCGCTCCAAGTGTAGATGTTGTCTGTGCTGGTGTCTTAGAATTGTTAAAGTCAAGCGCCTGACGCATTGTGTTCTTGGTTTTTGTGTTAACCATATAGTGTTTTCCCAGTGTTCTTTGTTTAGTCGTATTGAGACTCTGTATACTTTGTTACGGACAGATCAGTCCCGTTTTAAAGTGTGTAATTCAGCACCGATTGGACGGAGCTTGTGTTCTGTCTAGTATGTTCACCTTTTTGTATTTTGATTACTCCACTCCTATCTTGGTCTTGACCGGACCTATATTATCCCTAATAAATAAATAAATAAACAAACAAACAAATAAATAAATAAATAAATAAATAAATCCTTACGGAGCTTCACATGCCTTTATTATTCGGGCATAAAACTACAAGGGATGAAGTTAAAAAACAAGAAAGAGGAAAAGGAGGGGGGGGGAGAGAAACGCATTCACAAGTTTTGCGCCGGGGTCTAGTCTATTCTATATAATTACATTTGATTACTGTATATCTACATGCTTCGCAAGGTGGTCTCGCATTTCTCGAAAATTAGCAAAATATCCAGCATTCTAAAACATTCCTCCGCTCGACGCACTACCTCCATTCCAGAGGAGGGGTGGTCGCGAGAAGGGGGGGAGGGGTAGAGCCGCCTCCCAACTGCAGTGGTCACTTTGCTTTGGCAGCTGCTGTCAAATATTTCCGTGCCAAACCTTTGTAACCATGAAGGCGCAATGAGTACCTACCCGCCTTCACTAAGTATTTTGCATTCCGAATCGGCTGGGCCGACGACGCCTCGTGTGATGACTGTGGTAGCGAGGAGACTCTTCAACACCTTCTCTGTGACTGTCCTCGCTACAACTTACACAGACGAGCGCTCGCAATCGCGATAGCGCGCTTTGACCAAGGACCTCTAACAAAGGAACTTATTTTAGAATGCCGACATCACAAGCCATCGCAGCGGAGGGCGACGAGGGCACTGTTGCAGTTATTAAGGGCAGCAGAACTGAACAAGCGGCTTAAGCCTGAAAACATGTTTTTAGTGCTGCAAGTGCTACAGTGCTGTGCGGTGACGGTATGCGGTGACAGTGAACGACTGTAATTGTATGTCTATGCCCATTTCTTTCTTCATCTCTACTTTGCTATCCCTTTACCTCACCCTCACCTCTCTCCCCAGTCTAGGGTAGCAAACCGGATCCTCCAATCTGGTTAACCTCCCTGCCTTTCCCTTTCTTCAGTCTCTCTCTCTCTCTCTCTCTCTCTCTACTCTCACGCACTGAAGTGGAGGGACGTTTCTCAAGGACCTCCTTGTCATGTACACGTATTGCCGAGGAACCTTGCCCAAGATCTGTGCTCTTCAGACGACAGGCGGCACTGTACATGTGCGGTGCAATTGGTAGAGAGGAGGAACAGCTTCGAAAACAAGTCCCCTTTGAAAATAGGAGTTGGATACATTTTTGTTTAGATATATACATATATATATATTTTAATTTCAAACAATAGAAAGAGGTAAGAAAAAACAATGCGACTTTATTGACGTTTCGGCCGCGAAACCGGCCTTTGTCGGAGTGATGTACACATGCAACGGTGGAGGTATATGAGGTAACAATAACGAAACATTTTACGTGTCAGTGACGTATTACAGCACTGTTACTGGCCTAATAACGAATTGACAAAAGCATGTATGTAAACAGGACACGTGACATATGAGCAAAACGTGGGACAACAAGAAGTACACGGGTAGAAAAAAACAAGGGAAAGTAAACACGACACGTGATATCTCCAGAAAAACGTCGGACAGCAGAAAATGGGCGTGTGCGCATTCGGACAAAAAAGAAAGGAAAATGGCGGCAATGGACACGTGGCACCCGCACAATCAAATGTCCAAATAAAAGAGAAAAGTAGGGAAAACATGCGACAGCAAGAAATGCACATGCAAACATTTTGACATCATACCAGCCAAAAAGTCATAAGGAAAAAATATATATGTATAATAGCAATAAGGGGTGACGAAAGTGACGGGAAGTAAAGCACACTAAACGTGTAAGAAGAAAAGTTTGCCAGCACTTTCACTGATTCCACAAGTTACCTCTTTAAATTTCTGAATTAGATACGATTTTCAAAGCTCGCTTTCGGGGGGGGGGGGGGGGGGGGACGAAAACCAGATTGAAGGGTTGTTGCGGTGATTTTGTCAAATGAGTGGCCGGAATGTGTACATGTTTTGATAGCGGAAGATTAGGAAAAGTAGCAGCGTAGTTGCTAAAGCGGGATCTGAATGGCGTTTCAGTTTTTCCAATGTACTGTAGTTTACAAACAGAACATTGGAGCAAATAGATGCAGTTGTTTGTGTCGCACGTGAAATTACCTTTAATTTTCATGTAGAAGTCGGATGCAGAGCTTTTGACAATACGTGATGTCTTCCTGTGTGCACAAACCTTGCATTGTGCTTCCTTGTAAGGTCGGCATCCCGAAGCTTCAGGTATCCTCATTTTATAGATGACGTTAGGATGTCATGCAGATTACTAGACCATCTGAAGAATACCCGAGGTAGTTCTGGAAATATCAATTTAAGGTGCTCACTCTGCGCTAGTATGTTGAAATGTTTGTTAAGGATTGACGAAACATTTAGGACCGAAGCTAAGTGGGTTAGAACAAAGTTACTTTGTGCTTGAACGTACGATTGCTTTTTTGCGCGAATAGCAAATCCTTTCCATTCAGCGCATCGGCTGATTTAACGGCATCACCAGCAATACAACGTGGTTATTCCTGCTTGATTAAAGCTTCGAGAAGTAGTTTACAGATTTAATAAAAGTCTGCCTGTTCCGAGAAAAGCTTCTTAAAGCGGGGCACCTGACTATATGGTTTACTGGTTTTGCAATGTTAAGTTACGTGCGAACTATTAAAGAGATTATAACGATGACTGTCCTTTGCTTTTCTGTGCAGTTTAGTGGTCAGCTTGTTGTTAGATAGGGAAAATGTAACATCAAGAAAGTTAATCGTATAACGAGAGTGCTCATGTGAAAAAGAAATGGATGTGTTAGCGCTATTAAAATCAGCAATAAAGGATAATAGTTATTTTCACCATGAGGCCAGACCAGAAAAATGTCATCTATAAATCGCTTATACAAAGTGGTTTTAATACGCGATTTCTAATAAAGTCATTCTCCAAAACAGACATAAAAATGCTCGCATAATTAGGCCCAATGCGAGTGTCCATTGGTGTGACACTTATTTGAAGGTAATGCGGAGGATCAAATTTAAAATTATTGAGTTATAAAATTAATTTCGATAATGTGGCCACTGTGTCACTTCTAACGGGTTTTTCATCAGGCGACCTATCGTATGTATGAACAACTGCCTGAATGCCATTACTATGGGGTATGTTTGTATAGAGTGAAACCACATCTAACGTCACGAACAGGGAATTATCTGGTATCAGGAAGTCGTCGATGTCCAATAAAATGTGGCTTGTATCTTTAAGATAGGATTACAAAGTACATGAAAGGCTGCTGATTATTACATCAATGTAACGCGATAATTGGTACGGTACAGTGCGAACTCCCGAAACAATGGGGCGTCCGGAACAGTTTATGTATTTTATGCAGCAAATAGAACCTGCCAGGGATGGGACTGTGTGTGAGACGAGTGTACCTACTACGTTATCGCTTAATTTCTTAGCTGTTACTAGACCCTTTTATTGTATCTTCGACAAACTATAATCTGTTGTGTATTTATATTTTAACGTGGATTTTTACATATATTTCAACAATTGCCAACTCTTCTCTGGAAGGCAATCATGCCAGAATTTCTCCAGAAAGAGTTAGGGAGAGAAAGGAAAAAAGGAGAGGAGAAGGTGAGGTGACGACTCAATATTACAGAGAGTGCTAGTCCAATGTACGGTATACACACCGTACAGGCACAGTCCCTACACCTTTACTTCTGTTATGGAGTAGTAGACCAGAGACAAGCTCCTCCGGCCTACCTCTACACATTTCCTATCGTTAAACGTTTCTCTATCTCTATTAAAAAAAAAGGCATGGCTGAGCAGCGTCGAGTTAACATTGAAGTTTATGCGACTTGGAGGGGGGGGGGGGGGGCTGTTGGCTTGCTCGCTGTCGTAGTTGCCGCGGCGTAGTCTGTGGCACACTACTTGACATGAAGCTGTCCTTGCTCAGATGACGCTGCCGGCTCACATGTCGTTGTACTTAGTTTTCTCTTCCGAATGAGGTGTCAGTCGTTTCACACTTCATTCTTGTCAGGTGTCACGCTTTCAAATAATAATTCGGGACACTCAGTACCACTTGGCACATATCAATTTTGGCCAAGGTGAGCTACGGCTGTCATCCTCTCATCAGGGCCACGCAATGAACCTTCCCCGTTTATACGTTCAGGTATTTCTCATGATTTCTTGGATATGGCTGATGCCTGGATTCCTGACGCCGTGCTCATCTCGGTATCACGCTATAACGCACTCGACTGTCAGCAATATCAGTCAGGCGTACCCCGGCAATTTCTTCATGCGAGTGAGCAATTCATGCGATGATACAAACCATGGCTTATTTTAGAAGGAGTTCATTTAGGCGCTTGCGTGAAAAAAGAAAAGCAATGCGTTTGGGGAGAACACCAGCCCTTCTGGTTATCATTCCCTTCAAGTTTGTTCACATCCTGCGCGACATGCTGCCAGGCTCATTTATTTATCATACTCTGCGCCTCGTCGCCTTCAGTAATGCGTTTCGTGATCGCGAAAGGCCGCTGTGACTGCAGGGGCTCTCGGCGCGACAGATGAGAATCGCAAAAAGAGAGAGAGATGCAATAAAGAAGGAAAAGAAGCGAGCGAAGCATCTATGGAGGAAGCAAAGTGAGAAAGATCCCGTGCGGCGCACGTGTAGAATTTTTTTCTTATTTGGCCTTGTCGCACGCCGGCGCCACGGGCGATGCGGTGCGGACACAGCAATGCACTCGAGCAAGTTTTTCCGAAACGCAGTTCCTCCCCCCTCGCAAGCAGGTCGTTAGCAGCTCGACGGCTGCGGGAGACGAAGGAAAGCGGCTTTTCCCGCAGCGCGCCAGAGCCGCGAGGAGAAGGAGCCCGGCGCACTTTGCCAATTAGCGGCGAGCGCGGTGCCGCGCTCGGCCGAGCCCCAGGCTCATTTATCGCTCGCGGGGGCGAATTGGCGGTGGCGGAGCCCGAGCTCTTCCCCGCCGAAGGTTGGGGGAGAAAACCCCGGGCGCAAAGGAGACGATAAAGGAGTCGTCAGACGACGGCTTCGAGGGGGCGCTCTCAGATAAGACGTCGCGCGCACCCATTATACAATTCATCTGGCCAGAGATAAGCGTTTACACAGCAATTTCCCCCGTCTAATGGAGTTTTATGAGCTGATGACTGGGCCGCGCGATCCTTCGGGGGCCGGCCACGATAACCCTCCCCGACCGGAACACACCGGCAAGAGGAGGAGCGGGGACTCGCCATCTTGGGACGACGCCTGATCGACGCGTCCAGGAAATAGCGTCCGCGCTTTATCGGCCCCCGCTGCTGACTCGGCGACGGGACGTGATCTCATCGGCCACCGCCGACTGCACCGCCGTCGCTCTCCGCTGACGAGCGCCCGTGCGCGCTGCAGCGGCATCCAGCGGCCACGCGTCCACCTTGGTCGGGAAAAGCGTGCAGGCCGCCCAAGCACGGGCCTGCGCAAGCTGCTTTCTCGTTCTCTTTTCAAACACATCATACCTGCCGCTCTCATCCTCGTCCTCTAGCGTCTTCGTGGCAAACGCTACCCTCCTCGTCGTAGGTGACCAAAAGCTGTAACATTGCTCGTCTTTGTCACGAAAATTGTCCCGAAAGTAAGCTTTTTCCTCTCTCTCCACCTCGATGGCACAATGAACGCCTTGTCAGTCGATTACTATGGTATCACACCGGACCAGTGCCTTTAAAGCATCTGCTGGCGAGGATATACCTGCAAGTAAGGACACCTGCTGAAATTACGAACGCACTTCTGCGTTTTTGGAGTAAGCGTACGTGAGGTTCTGTTTATACGACATAACTTCGCTACGTAATTAAAGGCGAAGCCTTAACAGTTAATAGCTGTTCCGCCTATGGGCTCAATATCAATCGATACGTGATAACCTTTAGACTTGCCTGCCAATCAGAGAGAAGCAGGATTGACCATGTTGTTGCTAGGCACTGGGAGAGGGACAAGGGGAAATAAAACTGAAAGAGAAGGTGTGGCATGCGCGGCACACACAATAGCCTTCACTGCGCATTCAAAACCAGTCGCACAGTCCAGTCAGCGTCCTAGTGAAGAAAACCACAGTGACGATAGGAGGTCTTTACAACGGTGGTCTTCACAGAAATTTCACAGTGGTCATCCCATGCCAAATGTTCTAGATGTGTCGCTCGACCATAGCATATTCTCTTGTAAAATTCATGGCTATTTATTAGCTTGCTCGGAGTAATTTTGCAGCATATTTTTGCTGAAGAAAGGTATTTTTTTTTTATCACGTGACGTGCTTCCAATGTTTATTCAAGTACGTGAAACTTAGTTCTGCGAGTAAATTTATATAAAATACATTTCGGTTTACATAGTTGCACAACTTCGCCTGGTGAACCTAGAAATGTTTGTCTTCAATGTTCTATGGTGTCTGTTGGCAATCTTGGTGAGAAAAAGGGCTTTAAGAGCCCCAAATATTGACAAAAATTCACCAACTTGACCATTAACTAGCGAAGTTCCTATTGACTGGTTTATTGCAATTATTTTTTCTTGAATGTCCTAGTACTATGCCTTACGTTAAAGACTTTCTTGCGCCGATACAGTGTAGATATTTTTCTGATAAAACATGACCAACATAGCAGAATGTCAGTTTTGGTCCACTTTCAGCACTGATTTTCGCAACGAAATGCTCCATGTAAAAAATTTTACACAAAATGCATTACATAGGCTTGTTTCTTGGCTTTCCAGTTCCATCCTTATCTCATTTTGAGTTTCGTTTTAAGCGAGATATGAATTTTTGAACTAGGCCCCTCAACCACGCTCGGCATAGTTTCGTACCGTCCACTCCGCCGCACAGCGCAATGGCTCTCTTGGTTCAGGGAGTCCGCACGTCCTGCGTGGGACTATAGCGCGAAATTACTCAGCACCTGAAGGCTCGGCTGTGTTTGCTAGTCCCAGAAACAATGTCAAACCTTGTCAAAGTGTAAAATGTCAAACAATGTCAGAGGGTAAAAAGTGACCCCCGTCAGTTGCACTTTGCTCCTCGAAGAGATATAGGAAGTGTGTCTAGCGAGCCCCTCAACAACACTTTGCAATGTGATGAACGCGGTTAAAATCATGGATCGGGGACGTCAAAGAGGTGCGACATGATGCTAACGCATTTCTCTCGCATTTACAGCTAAATCGCCACTGCCCTTGTTCCCCCACTTTGACACTCCTAATGCTAACGCTTTAATGCCACTTTCTGTGCCTCCTAATGCTCTGCTGAACAGGCGATAGAAGTCTGAACGCCTCTACGCGTAGCCTTCTGCGTGTATAGCTATAGCTACCAGCTAAACCTGACATTACAAATACTATAGCTACGATGCATATTGTCACCCTCTTGCGTGGCGCTCAGAGCGTGCTATCTGGAGCGGCAGTATACACATATGCACACGTACGACCTAATGCGTGATTACCGCAAGCCGTGCTGTCTTGATAGGCAGTATGCCGTACACGTCTGCACCGTAGTCGACTGAACGTCGCCCACACGAAACACATCTTGTGTAAAAATTAAGTGGATAGAATCGCCACTGTTCCCTGCATGCAGTGCACTAGAGGGCATGGCATATACTTAATCTGCTACTGCAACCTTTTTACGCTCCAAGGCGCTGTCCTAATCTCTGCACTGAGTGTATACCTGAGAGATGACACCTTGAACTACAAAATACGCTTGGACTATGGATTAGTTCCACTTGCGTGTCTCGCGCTACGAAGGCGCTTAAACTTTTCTGGGACACACTGGTCTCAGCGATTGATATAGAGGCATGTGTCCGCTCATAGCACGGTGGAAAATAAATGGGATGTGTGCAAAATAATTCCATGGGGCGCGTAGAATCAGCGAGCAGATGGTTACACCGACCTTTATGGCACTAAGTACTCTAAAAAATTAACCCAGCTGAATTTTTCAAAACAGGAAAATTACGCCGACAAATTCATGCAATCAGTTAGCCACACATATATTTGTTGAAACCGTTCATTTATTCTGGAACAGTTTATCTATCGGGAAAAAAAAGAACACCAGAGTGAGCTATATCTAACCACGCAGTGTGTCTGATACCCATTGCTTTGTGTGTCCCCAAAAGTAAAAAAAAAAGAAATAAAAATAAAGTGGGGAAGCCCGCACCACCAGTAAGGTATAGCAGGTATAAAAGCCAATAAAAATGAAATAAAAATAAATATAATTAACGCTCTTTCCATAAAACAAATGTTATTTAATATATTTGACGCGAAAAACATACAGCTCGTTAAAAATAAAAGTGCGCTCGCTAAACATAGCAGTGCTGAGAGCGACGCTAGCCACCCTGTACTTACCTGTGTGTTTCTTTGCGGCCTGGCGAGTATGTGTTCTCCGTTCTGCTACCCGAACTGCTGCAAACTGCACTAAAACGCAACATTTCGTTCACGGTGACCTCCTGAGATTTGCTTTTATTTTCACTACTGTGCCAGTGTCAGTCATGAGTGATGACACCGACCACTGCATGACTAGCACGACAAAGGCCACGTTCACACGAACCCGGCGCGAGCTGGGTCGAGTCAGGAATCGAGCTGACCGAGCCCGTCATGACCGCGTTCACGTGAACTCGCTTCTGACTAGTATATGTACAACGACGGCACACAGCGTCGAGCCGAGACATCAACGAGTGGGAACTGTGCTTGCGCTTCTCGCTGCATTCTACGTGGGTCGATTATCACTATACGATGAGGCTGCACTGCACAGTGCAACCTCATCTTGGCCTTTTCCTGGCACTATTCCCGCTGCCGGCGCCTAAATCGCGACGCCCCAGTATTCCCGCTCGGTTCTCAGTGCGGGTGGGCCCGACCCGTCCGCGTTTACATGCGCGCTGCAAACACATCGGGCTGGGTCAACCTGCCCCATGCAGTTTGGCTGACTCAGCCGGACTTGACGCTTGTTCAGTCCAACCGGCTGGCGTGTACATGAACTCCACAGGCATATTACAGGCCTGCAAGCCGACCGCGCTTCTGTCGGGTTCGTGTAAGCGCCGGGAAAGACGAGGGAAAAAATGGCCCCAACGGCCTAGGTCGAGAGTATTGTGCAGCAGCAAGCATAACTCTTGCTGAATTGTGCTTGACCTTTTATTTAATTCAATAGGAATGTTCCAAACACACGCAACATTAATTTTAAGAGGAAGCTTTAGCTCGGGCCCAACTCCGACGCGGCCTATTCAAATACATGTAAAACGCAAAAACGTTTTTCTGAGATAACCCCTTGACCAATTTTAATGAAAGTTGTTGCATTTGAGAGATAAAGTTAAATTCTCGTGACTGTCGGAAGCGGAATTTCAATTTAGGGTTTGAATTTTGTCGAACACATTTTCAAATATTGGACCGTTCGAAAAAAAAAATAGAAGCACGAAGTTTACAAATTCATAGCTCTGCATCAAGAACATATATCGCAATTCTGTAAACAGCATCCATGAGATCATTAAAAACGAACAAAGTTGATATGTCATTTTACATCTTACGTGAATTTGTTATGTTGGTTACAAGGGTTCTGCAAAAGGTGTATTTCCATATTAATTTTTTTATATTCATGCGCAACATACAATTTTGTCCTCTTTAGATGTAGTATTAGCTGCAATTCTCAGAATTGCATTAACATTTTTTGTTGTTGAGTTACAGAGTTGTAAACTTCATAGTTTCGTTTTTCGAAAATTTTCAATTTTTGCCAATTTTTAATTAAAAATTGACGACTAAACTCAAAAATCCCAAACCAACAGTCACTAGATTTTACGTTTTTATTTTAAATGCAACAAACCTCGTCAAAGTTGGTGCAGTGGCTGCCGAGAAAAACGAATTTTCCTTTTACATGTATTTAGATAGGAGCACCCGAGCTAAAGCTTCCTCTTAATACGAACAATACTTACACTGTCAGTTTTGCAACAGCAAGTATGGCCACGACAGCACTCCCGTCAGCCGCCAACGGAGATCGCCAATCCTCCCTTGACCAAAAGCTCCATTAAACTTCCTTAGCGGAAGGACGACCATATGACACCGATTGCATCTCCTTCTAGCTAAAGACGAAGGAGTTGGAGTTTGCGGTGGGCCCATGTGACAGGGGCATTATAACAGGTTGACAAGCTTTTAATGGAGCTGTTACTGAACGCTGTCTGTGGCGCTGTACAAGGGTTGTCTTACCGCTTCAACAAGCTACTCACTGCAGAGAGAGAGAGAGAGCAAATGATAAATGAAAGGTAGGGAGGCTAACCAGGACTGAGCCCGGTTGGCTACCCTACACAGGGGAAAGGGAAACGGGGACGGAAAGGTTAAAGAAAGAAGAGAAAGTCCACCGGGGATATCGTTCAGTCACTCAGTCCGGATTACAGACGCTGACTCAATCCTGTATCTTTCAAATATCGCAGCAGCGCTTTTGTGGCCTTTTGTAGAGCAAAACCAGCTCTAATTGATGTGAAAGCTAGTGTATAAAATATTACGAGGGCAAAGTAAGCGGCTAAAGAACTACTGACACACCCGCCGCGGTTGCTAGCGGCTATGTTGTTACGCTGCTAGCACGAGGTCGCGGGATCAAATCCCAGCCGCGGCGGGCGCATTTCGACGGGGGCGAAATGCAAAAACGCCATTGGAAGCACGTTGAAGATCTCCTGGTGGTGAAAATTAATCCGGAGTCCCCGACTACGGCGTGCTTCATAATGAAATCGTGGTTTTGGCACGTAAAGCCCCAGAATTCAGTTAAAATTGAGTTGTTTCTTTCATGAGATTAGATTAGCGAATAAAATGTGCGATATCGGTGTTTTTTTCCTCCTCTCTTAGACGTTGATCAGTTACACCACCGTATACGACCACACCGCATGAGAGGTGCAGATGTTTCTCTGCACTTGTGCAAAGTATTTATTTGTTTTCTTTAAGAAGACGCCGTGGGGCACGGTTTTACGGCGTCGCGTGCCAGGCTGTCTTTCGGCGAAAACGTTAAAGAAGAATGGAGCTACACCTTTTATTTAAGCTCAGGGGGCTTTGATGACACATGACTGATAAAAACGCAGTAAAACGGTCGTAAAAAATCAGTGGCAGTGTCAAGTTCGTGCGCTGAACAGCGGCAAAGCGCTTTCTTTTTTCTGTACAGTTCTCGCGTGACATTTTATGTCTCCGCCGGGAAGTTTCCCGCGTGAACTGCTCCTCTATTATCAGGCCTATTCTACCAGCTCTTGTGGGAAAAAAAAGAAAAAAAGAAAAAAAAAGAAACACCCATTCACGCGAATTTCGGTGCACATTGCGGAATTATTCTGGCGGTCCAAATTAACCTAGATTCACTTGAAAAATAAGTTTAAGAGTATCGCATTCCTTTTCCCCCCCCGCTTCCTGCCCTCCCAAATCCATGGCTCGCGCTGATCGATCACGTGGTTTGTTGCCGGCATGGGGCTTCCAAGCGCCAGTCGGTATATATATATAAGGAAGGCAGGAATGTTAACCAGTCAAGGGTCCGGTTGGCTACCCTGCGCTTGTCGAAGGGAGTATGGGAATAGAAAGGAGGGAAAGAAATGGGGGTAGAGAGACGTCCACGAACAGCACTAGCGAGTCAGAGGCGCTCGCACAAGCCAAATGTTCACAGAAAGCACAAAATTGCCTTTAGTGCCTTCTGAGTCGATGATCGATGGGGTCGGTGTGCTAGCATTGTCTGTTCTCTCAGAAGACGATCACCTAGTTTCCTGAATGCATTGGTCATATATTGTCTTTGTGCTTCAAACTGAGGACAGTGGCACGATAGGTGGTCAATGCTCTCCTCGCAGCCGCAGACATCACATGCAAGACTGTCAACCATTCTAATGAGTGCTGAATAAGCTTTCTCGAAGGCAACTCCCAACCACGACCGACACAGAAGAGACGCTTCGCGTCGGTGCGGCCTCCCAGAGGTATGAGTTGCAGCGAAGGGTTTAGTCTGGGCAGTCTGGTGCACCTTGTATGTGCGCTATTCCACTCAGCTAACGAGCGTGTGGGTGCTTTCTCGCAGCGTCTGTCCTCGAGAGAGGAATGGGTCGGCAGACGCTGCAGTGCACGCTGCTCGGACGCGAATGCCGTGTTCGTCGACTGTTGGTGACCGTACGCTCGACCATTCGCTGCAGCTCCGATTGTTCAGACCGCCCTGTCTTCATGACTGGCGGCCGAGCATGAGGCTGCACTAACCTGACACGAGACCAGTAAAACAAAACGTTTTTTTCTTTTTGTTTTTTTATCGTGCAAGGGATACAGCGTGCCTTGTGGCTCCATTGAGCAAACGAACTTCATCCCCATCTCAAAGCATCCGCACGGCAGAGAGGTAAACTTTTCGTAGCAGATTCCTGCCTCAGCTATAGAGAAATAGAGAAATAGAAGACAGGAAAGGCAGGGAGGTTAACCAAACGCACGTCCGGTTTGCTACCCTGCACTGGGGGAAGGGGGTATGGGGATGAAGAGAGAAAGAGAGGAGAGAGATATAAAGCACAGTTTCGCCCACAGTGCAAGGTTCGCACCGAGGCTACACACGGTTCCCAAGACCTGTCGACTTGAGGTATTTCAGGAGCGCTTTCGGGGCTTTCTGTGCCATCGCCGCGTACGGCCAGGGTCCAAGGATCTTCATTACGGAAAATGGCCTACAGTCCAGCTGGTTCAGTGTTGCCCGGATAATTTTGCCTGAACTAGGTGACGTTCGCGCAACGCACTTTTAATTGGCTGTGGGCAGTACTTGCCGTGGTACGCCCTCTCGGCAGTGCGCGCTTGGAATCTTGGGAATCCAGTTGAGTATCGTCTTCATGTGCGCTAAAGAATCAAGGAAAAGGTGCACGACAGCGGTAGTAAAGCTACGAAAAGGGCAAGCGCAGCAACAGGATAGCAGGCAAAGCTAAACCGCCTGAATGGTTTCAAATATATATCAAGTGAACTAAGTGACCGCGCGCCAAAGCACTTGGAAGAGGTGACGTGGTGCTCCCCCGAATTTTCCGTAATGTTTTCGAATTTGGACTCATTCTACAATTTTGCCAATGTTGCATCAAGTTTTACGAAGAAGCAAATTCTGTTCGTGAATATCTTTTAAGTATGTTAGAAATGGAGCAATGCAAGATTGCAAAAAAATAAATAAAATAACTTGCGATGCGCAATATGTCATACAGCAGAGGGGGACTTGTTCCTCGCAAGTTTATTCAGATAAGTTTCGAAGAAGTCAAATTGGTATTAGCAAAAGCGCTGGAAAACTCATTGTGATCTAAAAACAATGTTGTCAGTTTCTGCTGTTACAAGTCTACTGCTTCTTGTGTCAAGCGTCTAAAGGTAGTAGTAGTAGTAGTAGTAGAAAACTTTATTCGTTATTTTGTAATGAAGTCCCAGAGGGTGGAGCCCTCAGACCAGAGCCTCATTTGCTGCTGCTATCCGGCTGGCCCGGTCAATCAGGTTCCTTTATCTGGCCGGCTCGGCTTGTTTCTTCCTTTCTATGTTGCGCTGTACCAGTTTTAGAATGCAATACCAACTCGCGCAATCCGCAGCCCAATCAGGTATCGCTGGTCGTCCAAGGTTTTGCTGGAAAGAGCGGCTTCCCGCTGGGATGGGGAGACGTTGGGTATTCCAGGAAGGCCGGGTGGTTTGAAGCATTCCCACGTAGAATGGTAGAGGTTTGAATGTCTTCCACAGAAAGGACATTTGTCGGGATACTGGATAAGGTAAAGAGTTTGGCGGAGAGCAAGGCTAGGGAACGTTAGTATTAGTTTGGAGCTGGCGCCAAGCGTCTGCATCTGCACGATTTAGTTTCACGTGTGGTGGAGGAAACGTTCTACGGGGTAGTCTGTGTAGTGTTGTAGTATATGCGCGTATGTAAGTGGTATCTTTTCCACCTTGTCTGGGTTTGACTGGCCTTCCACCGGCGCATGGAGGATGAGGCCTCGGGGTGTCGTATGAACGCGCTCATTCCCAGGGAGAGACGCACGCCCAGGTGTTCAAACTAGGTAAACTAGTGGGATATGTTGGTTCTTATGTAGCAATTTATGAGCCATCGGGGAAATCCGGCTTTGTGCGTAGTTTCGACATGCTTGCTGGGAATCTGTAAGAATATATATCATCTGGGGCTTGAGCTCTGATGGCGAGGGCTATGGCACATTCTACCGCTTCCGCGCAATTGTCGGCCAGTATTGTGGCTGATGATACTGTTTCGTCCCTCCAGTCGGCCACCGCTACCACTTTAACTGTAATGTCGGGGTAGCATGCGGCATCTGCATAGAAGGTGTCGCGGTCGTTGCCGTATGCTCGGTGCAGTGCCATTGCACGCGCAGCGCTCCTGCCTTTTGTGGTGTTCGGGGTGCATATTCCGAGGTATGGGAGCCACTGTAATGTTTTCTCTGATGTTTGGTGCGATTGTCAGGGGCAAGCGTGGGGCATACTCTGATGCTGGGTATCGTAATTGTCTGAGTAAGTGACTTCCGGTCAATCTACATTTCAGTCGTTCGATCTGATTGACTTTCTGAGATTCGATTAATTCGGCCATGGTGTCGTGAAAACCAATCTGTAATAGTCTGACTGTTGAGGTGTAGATAGGAAGGCCTGTCGACGTTTTCATCGCTGTGAGTATGAGGATGTCTAGTTTGTTTGTTTGTTTTGGGGGGTTTGGGGGGAGTCGGGGGTAAGGTGTGTGATAGGTAATGCGGTTTTCGATTAAGGCGTGTATGATACACATGACGCCGGATTCCTTTAGGCCGTGGCAGCGGCTGGTGACCCTACGGATCATGTGGACTACCTGATTAATTTGTTTCTTCAGCAGCGCCAGGGTATATTTCGCCTTCGCGGTGGCTTGAACGAGGAGTCCCAGTAACCGTAATTGTCACTGACATCAGGAAGGGTGGTTATGGGAACAGCGATTGAAGAGGAACTATTTGAGGAGGGAACAAACTTTGGCGGCTGTTGTGTTCAAGTCTTAATACTCCAAGCTAGGCTACAGTTGGATTAGACTTACACATTGTTCAACGGCTTTATGCCACTGGAAAGAGGCCACAAGTGAGTTCCGCACGGTATCGAGAACGCAGCGCAGGTCCTGTACACAGCTTGCGGATGGGCATGCCATCTAAGCACTGAATAATAATAATAATAATAATAATAATAATAATAATAATAATAATAATAATAATAATAATAATAATAATAATAATAATAATAATAATAATAATAATAATAATAATAATAATAATAATAAATAACGATGTACCGTACGCTATAGAAATTTAGACTGTCTAGTAGTGCCAAGTATACTATATACTTTATCAATCGTACGCGACAGCTGACGCACATTGCGCACTCTAAACCCGGCAGCTTCCCATAAAGCGGCCAATTTTAACCTTTTCATAGGTAAGAGGCACTGATTGCCCTATATAATGGTAATATACTCTAAATAACAGTACACTTGTTCAAAATGATGCCGATATGAGGCCTAAATTACTGTGAGACCTAAAGTTTACCATCAATCGCAGTAAAATTTAAAGGATTCAACAATATGTGACCGTGGCGCCAGGTGTCATGTTACCATGTAATACCTTCACCACTGGCGATGAAGTTAAGTATATATAATAGTATTTCAATAACCAAAACAAAATATAAGCAGAACATCAGAGCCTGCGGGGTTCTTGCCGTTACACAGGGCGACCAGCGCCTCTTGCCTACAAAAATGTGAAGATATTCTCCAGTACTAAAGTTACCGCGTCTGCGTATGCACACACGTGCGTGGTGTATGTGTGTGAGCCGCCGTCTTTTACTGCGTGAACTTTGTTGCGGAAAAAGGAAAATACAGAGGGACGCAGAGATGTCATCGGGCGGTGAAGCCGCGGGCAAGCTGTCTGCTCTGCGTCGCGTGGAGGGACTAAACAGCAGGCAGTGAAAGTGAGAGAGTGGCACAACGCGCGGCCCACCGGAGGGCGTCTTCCCTGCAGCAGCAGCAGCAGCTCGCGCGAGGGAAAGCGGCGAAAGGAGGCATCCCGAGCGCAAGGATTGGCAATGCGGAGGCGCCGAACAAGGTGCCTTCATTGACCCCGCCGTGTTCATCGGATTTATGGCGTCGCGAAAGGGGCTTTTCCTCCGGCCCCGCTCGACGCGGCGCCATCGAAAGCGTTCCAACGGGCAGCCCTTGTACCCCGCGTCTCGGGCTGGAGCATGGTGCGCCCGAGCTGGCCGCGGCAAAGAGAAAACACGGCGAAATATAAAGACGCTCGCTTGCGGCGCGCAGCGGCCGGACGTGGCGCAACCCCGGCTTCCAACTGCCTCGGCAGCGATAGGTTCTCCTTTTCCGAGCATTTCTCTTTTGCTCGTAAGACTTCTCTCTTTTTAAATCTCACTCGCTTCTTTTCGATGTCCGCACTTTGGCCTCCTCTTCGGGAAACTAATTGGGAAGACTTCGCGCCGCTTCAACGAGCGGCTTTGGAAGCCTGGCGCCGCCTGGGATTTCGGAATGCGCCCACCGGAGATTTATGTACACCTCTCGCCGCTAAAAAGCGCGGGGGTGCGGTGCTCGGCTTTATTCCATTGCGCGCTTCGCACACAATGCGCCGCGCTTGTATGCGCCGTCGCGCTCCGCAAAAAGAGTTGAAACATTTAACGTCCGCGCTGAGAAAAGCGGGTTTGTTGACGTTGGAGCACTTCGCGTCGGTATACTTACACAAGGCACTGCGTTGTGTGAGTTAGCCGCAAAAGCTGCCGTTAGAAGAGGCGCAGCTTGTGCAGGGCTTGTTAAAATGTACAGGCTGCGGGGTTTCGTATATAGAGGTGAATGCCACAATTGAGGTTCCTGTCTTTCTTTTTTTTTATCGCATAGCGAGCTCCTAAACGTGTGTCTCAATTACCGATAAAAAAAAAATATTTATCTGCGTCAACACGCCAGGCAGTGCATTCGAATGCGGGCACAGCCTGACGTGCGCCGCCAAAATTACTCCTCCCAATGAAAAGGCGTATGGTTAATAATGATGCATTGAACGCGAGAGGGCCCACAATGTTCCTTATGCCTATAAGTGCCGCAGTAAGGTTTTGTTTAGCCTGCGTGGCAAGTTGTGCTGCGCGTGCACTTTTCTCTCCGTGTGCAATCAGGCTCTGCGCGTATACGTATAGCTCCGCTGATCGAGCGCGGTATATATATAGCTATAAACTTTACACGAATAAATAGATTTCAATTTGAGTGCAATACATAGGGACTCACGGAATGAGGCAGTCCTCTGCTCTCCACCGCTGTAGCAGCAAAGCAGACATATAACGCATTAATCTTTCGGAATGTCAACGTTGATAAATACGACCGGATACGCCCGGACATATCAGCTAGATACTGGATTATCATGAAAGTTACGACGCATGACAAGTTCTTTCCCGTGCGATCAAACACCGCCGGTCAATTAATGTGGAGTTGCCAGACACAGCAAAAGCAAACGCCGAGATGTGCAATACCAAAATCGCGCGTGAACGCGATCAGATATCGATGTGAGCCAACTTGTTTTGCGATCTGTGCAGATACTTCCTTTCGCTGTAGAAATACATCACTACAGTGGTGAAATTACTGCAATGGGAAAATATGGGAAAATCCGTTTTCCGTGAGTGGGATGCTATAGAAATTTCAAGGAGCTTTATATATACATTGGTGGGCAATCGTGCGCGTCCAAACTATAGTAAAAAGACCGCAAAAAAATGAAAAAGGACCAGTCCGATGCCGGGCATAGAGTTCATAAGGACAGGAATTCTCAATGTATCTCTGGGACTTTCTCATGTGCCTATATTTTTTTTCCCTAAGCACCGATTACGTCATGCACGTGAGGCAACAGCTAACGACAACTCTCTTTGTTTGAACGTCCGTCATTACTGTGAATAAGAAGCACCTTATATTCCAGCTTTCCAGTCGTGTTGAGTAACATATAGCAAAATGAATGTAATATAGGAACATAAATAACATTTAATGATACTTCTTGGGTTTTAACATCCCATAATTGCAACATAGGCTATGAGGGACATCGTAGTGGAATACTCTGAAATATTTTTGCGTAACAGTAACCTTTCTGATATATGCGGACAACAGCAGGTAACTAATTTCTGTCCCTGATGCAGACGACCTAAAAATAAAAATGTAAGGTTGTTCTTCAGAAATTATTCTTGTGATCAATGTCAAATTGTATCAGCATTGATCCGAATAAAACGAAAGTAATTATTTTCAGAGCCATGAGCAAAATATTTAGACCACGGGATGGCCTCAAAGATGGTGATCCATGCATCGAAATCGTCAACGAGCACCAAATTCTCGGAGTTATTTTCACGTCCCACGTTAGCTGGCACACGCAGGTAGATAGCAGGGGCAAAAAACTTTCAATAATTGCAGGTGCGCTTCTCGGTGCCGACAACTTCTCCCCGGAAACGTCAATATCCGAGTTTGCCATGTTGTTTTTGTGCCTGACATTTATGATAGCACATTTGTATGGATTAACGCAATAATGCGACAATCCGACAATCCCTTAACTCTTTTGAGCTTCCAAAGGAACGGAAAATTGGGAAGGTGGTTCCAATATATAAACCTGGTCGCAGAAATTCACCTCTTAATTATCGCCCCATATCCCTTACAAGTAGTTGCTGTAAATTATTAGAGCATGTAGTTTTCACGAATCTGGCTAGCTTTCTAGAATCCAACTCATGTTTTACTAACGCACAACATGGTTTTGGGAAATCATATTCCTGCGAAACGCAACTAGTATCATTCACTCATGCACTGCATCGCATCCTGGATCGCTCATCGTGCGCTGACTGTGTCTTCTTGGGCTTTAGTAAATCATTTGATAAAGTATGCCATCAGCTAGTATACGTTTTAAACTAAGTTTGCTAAATATCGACCCCTAACCTCCTAAAACGGATAGAGTATTTCCTTACTAACCGCTTCCACTTGTTACTGTTAACGGTCGTAACTCTCCACTCACTGAAGTTCAATCTGGTGTACCACAAGTGTCTCCACTATCATTTCTTATCTATATGAATGATCTGACTGCCAAATTACCTTCTAACATACATCTGTTCGCAGATTAGTGTGTTATCTTCCGGGAAACTAAAAGCACTGATGATACCAAAACACTCCATGCTGATCTGGATAATATAGATGACGGGTGCGCGAAGTTGCTAGTGGAATTAAATATTAACAAATGCAAAATAATGTGTATATCCAGATCTAATTATCTAGCACCTACCACCTGCCACCTAATCTAGCACCTACCACCTGAACAACGTTTCCTTAGATTCCGTTCTGTCATATAAATATATTAGTATACATATTACAAGTAACTTAAGTTGGACCATGCATATACAGTACGTCATTAACAATGCTAATCGCATGCTCGGGCACTTACGGCGCAACTTTTTCAAAGCACCCACTACTGAAAAGTTGCAGCTTTAGAAGACTCTTAATACGCTCGAAACTTGAATATGCATCTGCAATTTGGGATCCCAGAGACGTTAATCTCATTACATCACTTGAAATAGTGCAATGTAACTCTACCCGTTTCATTCTTTCTAATTATAACCATGCTGCGAGTATAACCTTAATGAAAACTAACCTAGCACTTATTCCACTCGCTAACCACCGCAAAATTGCCCGTCTTTCGCTATTCCATAAAATTTTTAATCACACCACGCTTCACGACGATTTCATCCTGTGGCCTCAGTAGATTTCAAACCGCGTCGATTATCGCAGTAAGGAATTCATTCATGTCCCACAAAGTCATTCTTTCCGTCTTTCACCCCCCGTACATCTCAGGAATGGAACCATCTTCCCTGAAGTATCGTAGCCATCACCGATAACAAACTTTTCCGCGAAACAGTAGATAACATTGTCATCATCCCGCGACACATTAGCTATCATCATCATCATCATCATCATCATCATCATCAACCTGGTTACGCCCACTGCAGGGCAAAGGCCTCTCCCATACTTCTACAACTGCCCCGGTCATGTACTCATTGTGGCCATGTTGTCCCAGCAAACTTCTTAATCTCATCCGCCCACCTAACTTTCTGCCGCCCCGTGCTACGCTTCCCTTCCCTCGGAATCCAGTCCGTAACCTTAATGACCATCGGTTATCTTCCCTCCTCATTACATGTCCTGCCCATGCCCATTTCCTTTTCTTGATTTCCACTAAGATGTCATTAACTCGCGTTTGTTCCCTCACCCAATTTGCTCTTTTCTTATCCCTTAACGCTACAACCATCATTCTTCTTTCCATAGCTCGTTGCGTCGTCCTCAATTTAAGTAGAACCCTTTTCGTAAGCCTCCAGGTTTCTGCCCCGTACGTGAGTACTGGTAAGACAGAGCTGTTATACACTTTTCTCTTGAGGGAAAATGGCAACCTGCTGTTCATGATCTGAGAATGCCTACCAAACGCACCCCATCCCATTCTTATTCTTCTGATTATTTCAGTCTCATGATCCGGGTCCGCCGTCACTACCTGCCCTAAGTAGATGTATTCCCTTACCACTTCTAGTACCTCGCTACCTATTGTAAATTGCTGTTCTCTTCCGAGTCTGTTACACATTATTTTAGTTTTCTGCAGATTAATTTTTAGACCCACCCTTCTGCTTTGTCTCTCCATGTCGGTGAGCATGTATTGCCATTGGTCCCCTGAGTTACTAAGCAAGGAAATATCATCAGCGAATCGCAAGTTACTAAAGCATTCTCCGTTAACTCTCATCCCCAATTCTTCCCAATCCAGGTCTCTGAATACCTCCTGTAAACACGCTGTGAATATCATTGGAGAGATAGTATCTCCCTGCCTGACGCCTTTCTTTATTGGGATTTTGTTGCTTTCTTTATGGAGGACTACGGTGACTGTGGAGCCGCTATAGATATCTTTCAGTATTTTTACACACGGCTCGTCTACACCCTGATTCCGCAATGCCTCCATGACTGCTGAAGTTTCGACTGAATCAAACGCTTTCTCGTAATCATTGTATAATCTTGCTAAGATTGTATAATCAGGAAAACCATTGTATTAACAGAAGTGACTGCACTTGTTTGTTTGCTTTACACTACTACTCTGTAACCACTCCCCTCTTTAATGTCGTGTGGCCCTGAGTGTGTCTGAAATAAATAAACAAAAAAAGAAACATTATCAAGCCAGTTCTCCTGCTATATATATATATATATATATATATATATATATATATATATATATATATATATATATATATATATATATATATATATATATATATATATATATATATATATATATATATATATATATATATATATATATATATATATAACAAGAATAGTGAAGCAAATTGCAAACCCGGATTATTTTGCTTCAACCCACGGTTCACTTGTAACCTTTAACATTGTGCCTTTGACTCGCTCAGGCCCTCCTCCACCTGAGTGCGCGAGCTCACCTCGGCTTTCCTTCCCCTCCCCTCCTCTATCTCATCTTTCTATTCCCTCTCTCCCGTCCCCCAGAGTAGGGTAGCCAACCAGGCGCATTTCTGGTGAACGTCCCTACCTTCTCTCTTTATTTCCTGTTCCTCCTCCTTAATATTGTAAGTGTTGAACAGATACAGGGTGTTTCACGTAACTTGAACCAAGCCTTAAAAATATGCAAATGCAACGTAGCTGGACCGAACCAAGGTAATATTTGCCGCCGCTTGGAGATGCTCAGACTATCTCTTGCGTTCCGCTTAGCTACATAATTAGTCTTAATTAATCAACTTCTCAATTATTATAACAAGATGAAAAGTGTCGACGAGAAGATTGTGGAGCAACATGAGAGACTCCCGGTACAGCTTTCTGTTGCTCAATACGTGCTGCATGAAAGTGTTTTTCCGAACGTGAAAGAAGCCCGCGAATACACGCAAAATTGCCGCGTGACTTGCCGCTCGAGACGCTTTGCGTGTTTTCACGGGCTTCTTTCACGCTCGAAAAAACTTTCGTGGTATGTTTACTCTTGCAATATGTTACTACAAAATTTCTTCAGTATTGCATAAGTTGCAGTGCTGTATGTTCTTGCTGTATCGCTTATGTGGGCATGAAAACATGCCGATATTACGTGCTTGAACTTTTTCTTCTTAGTTCTAAAAGGAAAGCTGTAGCGCCTTTTCTTTAGCCCCTCCCTAAAAAAAAAAGGGGGGGGGGTAACTGCTCCAGGTTCCGCTATTGTGTTTGCATTGTCACTGTATTGTTTCCTGCGTCGTCACTCGCTGCCCAGTGGGGGATTGTGGGTCTCATCAAGAGGTCGACTGCGCTTTCTGCCAACATTCCCTTCCTGGAAGCTTTCCGGAAATAAACTGAATTGCATTGAATTGAATTTTGACCAGCTCGGTTTCTTTAACGCGCATCTAAAATCTGAATGAAAGAGTGCGCTGATGCGTGCCAGGCTCGTTTAAATTTTACCGTCGCCCTACGACCTCTTGATACTACGACCTCTTGATCAGCAGCAAAACGCGATGACCGCCAAGAAAAAGAAAGAAAGAAAACCACTGATAGACCGGCCACAAGTACATGCATACAAAAAAAAAAAACTGAAGCATGACTACCAGGAAGTACAAAGGCTGAAGGTTCTGCCCCGTAACGACAACCCTTAGTACAGCTCGTATGGTCTTCTCGTTGATGCGATGACCACGCACTAAGGGATTTTTTATTTTTGTATAATTATGCTTTTGTTTTTTAAAGCGGGAAGCGTGGTTATTCGATAAAGTTTCAATTTTCACCGTTTTTCTTTTGCTTCAGCGTCGATCCCTCGGCGTCAAAACATGCACGTCATGCTCATAACGCGACCGGTAGCCGGGGCGCTGCCGCCGACGTCGAAACGCGGGAGGCGTGCGGCATCTGCGCGAGGGCGCCGCTCTCGGCCGCTGCCGCGGCACTCGGTCCGGGCCGCGAGGTATCGACCGCGGCGATCGGCAGCGCTCGGCCTCCCTCGGAGGCAATTCCAATTTGGAGAAAAGAAAAGACTGCGGTCGGCCGGGCGACAGTTCCGAGACGCGTAATTAATGACGCCGCGGCTGCAGATTGGAGAGCGCCCCCACGCCCCCCGAGAGCGCCAGCTCGCAACCTGAATCACCGGTTTGTACCGGCGTCCGCGCATGCGCTGCGCCGACCTGCTGCCGGCCGCGCGTCGGACATGCTTCGAGCACCGACGCACGGCTGAGCTTCGTGGGAGCGCCAGCAGCGGCGGTCAGCCGCGCTCGTGGTTCTTCCTCGCCTCTCTCGACTCCCCTCGCGCAACCTCCTCGACAGTGCTGCGATATTCTTCGGACGCGCTCTTTTTTCGCCGCTTCTTTTCCGTCTTGAATCCCAAGTTCCAGTGGAGAACGTCGGCCCACCCGTCTCTCTCGCGCACCTCCTCCGTATCCCAATTTAAAGAAGAGCGGGGCCCAAATATATCGCGAGCATCATATATACAGAGGTGGGGAGGAACGGTCGGCTGCCGAGAAAGAAGATAGCAGGGTGGACAAGGTTAAGCCGAGCGGCGGCTCCCGTTAGATTGTATCGCGTATTGGGTAAAATGAGTGGCCTGTTCAAAACCGAATTCCCTGTCCGAGGCATGCGGCACCGGCTTGTATACTATGTGCTCGCGGAGCGGGTGTTTTCGCAATCGCTCCGTCTCTGTGGAAAAAGTTACGGCCGCTCGAAAGAAGAAAGATGGCAAAGCGCCCACTGGCTGAGGGAAGAAGAAAAGCGAGCAAGTCAGCCACTGTATTCGACCTTATGCGGCTGCCCGATTGTTCTGGTTGTGTATGAGCGTTTTCGCGCAACGTGATAGCTTTGGAGAGGTAAACGAGTTCGTTAAAAGCAATTTTACGAGGCGCTGACACGCTCGTGGTGCCGCTAGCACCCGATAAGAGAGGCGTCACGCTGTTTCTTTCTTTTGTTTCGTTCTCGGTAAGAAAAGGCGTTATGCCCACCAATCTTTGCCACAGGTGAAACACTGCAGCAGTCTAACGCGAATGGGCATATCAGCATTTTAAGTGCTCTCTATTCAAGCTAGCTCACGTTCTAACGAGGATTACAGCTACTGACATGTCTCTGATGTACAGGGTGTCCCGCTAATTGCTAATTTTATCCAGAGCGTAAAAATAGGCGAATGCGACGTAGCTGGGCAGAATTGAAGTAATGTTGTTTGCTGTCGCTCAGGAGATACTCAAATTATAATTTTTTTCATTATATCTAATTAGACAATTAGTCCTAAATAATTAATCAACATCTCAAATAATAAAATTAGACGTAAAGTGTCTATGAGAAAATTGTAGAGCAACATGAAAAACTCCCGATACAGTTTTCTGTTGCTCAATACGTGCAACGTACAAGTGTTTTTCCGAGCGTGAAAAAAGTTCGCAAATGCACTCAAAAGTGCCTCGAGCGGCCTGTCGCGCAGCAATTTTGCGTGCATTTGCGGGCTTCTTTCATTCTCGGAAAAACACTCTTATGTGGCACGTATTTAGCAACACAAAACTGTATCGTGAGTTTTTCATGTTGCTCACCGATTTCTCATTGACACTACGCATCTAGTTATAATAATTGGGAAGTTGATTAATGAATTAAGCCAAATTATCTAATTAGGCGTCATCTGCGAGCCCCTATCAGCTAACATCAGACTGTCCGGGTATGAGTGTTTCATGTCCAGATGCAATGGCCGGTTTCAGGCGGGGCCGTTTTTCCATAGACAACGTTGTCGACTTTGTGACGTACGTCGAGCAGCAGAAGTCCTGCAGAAGATAATCTGCTCCTCTGTTTCTGGATGTTAAAGAAGCATACAATAACGTAACGCACGAAACGATTTTCGACGCGTTAGAGGCAATTGGACTTGGCGGCAAAGTCTGTTTCTGGATTAGTAGCTATCTACATAAGGGTTCATTTTTCGTATTTACCGAGGATGGCCCAACCTCCCAGCATTACAGCAACCACGGGGTGCCTCATGGCGGAGTACTGAGCCCAAACCTCTACAATCTAACACTCATTGGACTCGCCGACATCCTTCCATGCACTGTTAGGCTCTCCATCTATGCCGACGACATATGTATTTTGACGTCGGGGGTGACGCGACTGCAGCTTCGCACGCAGTTTCAGAAGGCAGCCGCTTTAACATCATCCTACCTTCGAGAACAAGGACTTCAAATATCACGTGAAAAGTGCGCAGTGGTGGCATTTGCCAGAAAACCAATGTATTCATACGTGATATCTGTCGACGGACAGCTGATCTCAAACAGCAGAAGTCACAAATTTTTGGAGGTGGTCATTGAAAGAAATCTTTCCTGGAAACCTCATGTGAATTATGTGAGAAAACCCCTGACGGGAATTTGCCACGTGTTCAAGTTTCTAGCAGGAAAGGCCTGCGGAGTGTCAATACAACCTATACTACAACTGTACAGGGTCATCTTTATTGGGTTCCTGTGGTACGGAGAGAGAGAGAGAGAGAGAGAGAAATAGAAGACAGGAAAGGCAGGGAGGTTAACCAGACGAACGTCCAGTTTGCTACCCTGCACTGGGGGAAGGGGGTATAAAGAGAAAGAGAGAGAGAGAGCACAGTTTCGCGCACAGTGGAAGGTTTGCACCGAGTCTACACACGGTTCCCAAGACCTGTCGACTTGAGGTGCTTCAAGAGCGCTTTCGTGGCCTTCTGTGCCATCGACGCGTACGGCCAGGATCCAAGGATCTTCATTACGGAAAATGGCCTAGAGTCCAGCTGGTACAGTGCTGGCCGGAGAACTTCGAGCTCGACGTTGTATTGGGGACTGATACATAGGATGTGTTAGAATCAGAATCAGAATTTATTATTAGAAGTTGAGTCACATTACAAGTATTTAGTATGCAGAAGGAGTTCCCATAGTCAAAGACTGTATCGGGACCTCCTGTACAAGAACAGTTATTGTAGTTATCTCAAAGCAACAGTAGCGTATAATAAGATAGTATACAAGCAACAAGAAAAGAACGGTTACAAAACAAAATGCAGAATTGATTACAAATAATAACTAGGTTTAGCATATCTCATGGTAGCAGGAAAAATTGTGTGGGAAGAAAATACCAACAGTTTATGTACAACAACAAAAGAAAAAACTAGAGAAAGAAAAAGAAACAGCGAACAAACACCAAATACAGTAATCCTTGTCGTTAATATGTCAATAATAAATGCAGTTTTAGTTCTATTTTATATTGTGATAAAGATCTTGCGTTTTTCATTATGAAAGGAAGAGTGTTTCATATTGATATGGAAGTGAATTCTACAGTCTGTTTACCATAGTTAGTGCAGATTCTTGGTAAAAGAAAAAATTTATTCAACGCAAATCTGGTGGTACTATGAATCATCAGGTTAGATGGTGAAAATGTGATCGATGGTAGGTCATTATTCACAAATCTGTAGAAAAAAATACCAATCGTTCAATCGTTTCTGTGGTCCCGCAAGAGTCGCACATGGGCGTATCCCTCATTCTAATGTGGAACGAGTAGGCCATCGTAAATGCCACATCGAGTGAGAGCTGGCACAATACTGTCGCCTCAGAGCGGGAAATTTTTGATGGCACTTGTAGCTTTCAAAGATGGATCTAGCCTATGAAGATGACACTTCGGGAGGTTGGGACAAGACCAGTATTTGTGTGTCATAGCTTTAGCCACAATATGAAGCTTTCTTGCAGCGTCGGTTCTTAATAAGGGGATTAGTACTGGTCGGGCATCCAGATGGGTGGACCCGGCGGCTTCGTCGGCGAGGTCATTACCAGCAATGCCGGTATGTCCAGGTAGCCACTGGAATATAATTTCATGCCCTTCAGCGATAGCTTGATGGTGATCTTCTCTTATTTCATATGTCAACTGCTCATGAGTCCTATGATACAGGACAAAATGCAGACTCTGAAGTGCTGCCTTAGAGTCGCAAAAATGACCCATTTCTGAGGTTTCTCTTGCAGGAGATATTTGACAGAAGCACGCAGGGCAGCAAGCTTCCCGCTGTTCATGTTGTCATGGGGACAGTTTGAATTTGATTGTGGTTTTCGTAGTCGGAATGACAACGGCACCTAAAGAGCTGGTAGGTGAAACCGAACCATCAGTATAGATGTGTATTCGGTCTCCGTATGTCTTATTGATTAATAGCAGCGCCATCTGTTTCAAAGGTACTGTTGGGTGATTGGCCTTCTTTACACCCGGAATACTTAGGTGCACCTGAGGCTGTTGAAAACACCACAAGGGTAATGAAGGCCTTGCTGCTGGTATGTATCCTAATGGAATACAATCTGTATGGGTGATTATAACTTCAGAAAAAGTTGCACGCGGTCTCTGCGATGACAAGAACACCAAGTGATGATCAGGGACGTGGGAAAGATGACGGATATGTGTACTGAGACAATCGACAGCAACGTATGCTTGGATGGAATTATCTTTGGCGAGCACAATTGTTGCAGTTGTTGATGCACAGCGAAGAAGTCCTAAACACGTGCGCAATGTTTGGTCCTGTAAGCTCTCTAATGAGCGACTATTTGACTTGCATGTACTGGACAATACTGGAAGGTGGTAGTGTAATAGCCTAGGAATACAGCTCTGTGCAACTGAAACATGGAGCGTACAGATGCGCCCCATGTTTTCGGCACATGAATCTCAGTACCTGTGCAATCAACAACACTTTTTTCTTTTAATTACGTGCAACGAGGGCTCCAGGAAATATTTTGATCGATTATTACACATTAGAATCGATGGGTCTTTCCATAGGTGATTCCATAGTGCGTCCATTAATGAAGGCTTGGTATGGTGGCATAGGTTTACGTGTGAATGCAATCAATTCACATTTCTTAGTAGATGCAGTCAAGTGTCCAACACCTGCAGAACTAACCTGAATACAATCCAAAGTATCCAAGTCCAAGCCCTCAAGATATGCCTTGGTCGACCGCGGAGTGCGTCAACGACTGAAGTTATTGCAGTCGCTCAAGATTACACTATCAGAGTACACATAACCATTGAAACAATGCTTGTGCACATAAGACACTTCGCCCGGGCCCTAACCTACCATCTCCCAAGTCTCCCTGTAGAAAGGCCCCACACTACGTTCGGTACAACTGTCTTCGCACACCGTGCCTCTTTCAGGTCAGGTTACGCACCTGGGGTGAGACCTTCGATTCCTCCATGGTGTGTGAGCCGTACTCAAGTAAGCCTAACAATCCCAGGACTTAAGAAAATGTTGGACTTACCGCCATCTGCACTCAAGCAACTTAGTTTGCTCTTCCTGTACGAGAAATACAGCGACTATACACACACGTTATATACGCTGATGGCTGAACTACATCAACCAGTTCCGGTGGCGCTGTAATGATACCAACAATGGGAATAACCCAGCGCTTCAAGACTTACCGTATCACTACGTCTACAGCTGCAGAGATCGCGGCTCTCCGCGACGTGCTTCATGTGATGAATGCTGAAAGTTATCGAAAATGCGCAGTCTTCTGCGATTCAATGCCGGCCTTGCAATGTGTGGAATCGTTTCTCCGACATGGAACTCACGATCAGCTCACGTCCGAAATCGTTAAACTTGTCGATCACTTGAGAGAAAGAGGCCATGATATCTCTTTTCAAATGATGCCAGGTCATAAGGGTATTGTTGGAAATGATGACGCAGATAAGGCAGCACGGACGTCAAACAAAGAAGACCGCTGCGTCCCCATTCCTCTGTCAAGCACCGACGCTGCGAGACAATTTCGCATTCTAGCAAGCACGCTCTCCTTAGCAGAGTGGAATGCCGCACATACAACGCGCACCAGACTGCCGAGACTAAACCCTTCACTGCAACTCAGACCTCCAGCCGGACTGCACCGATGCGAAGCGTCCCTTCTATGTCGCTTGTGGCTGGGAGTTGCCTTCACGAAATCTTATTCAGCACTAATTGGAATGAATGATAGTCCTGCATGTGATGTTTGCGGATGCGAGGAGAACACTGACCGCCTTATTTTTCCACTGCAGTGTCATCAATTTCAAGCGCAAAGACAATATTTTTCCAACACATTGAGGAAGCTAGATTATAGTCCTCTGAGTGAGCAGACGTTACTAGAGCACCGTCCCCACCGATCATCGGCTCAGAATGTATTGAAGGCGCTTTTGTGCTTTCGTAGAACGTCTGGTTTGCACAAGCGGCTTTGACTCAAGTATTGCCCGTGCACGTGTCTCTCTCTCTCTTCCCCTTCTCCCTTCCCCCAGCGTAGGGTAGCCAATCGGACTCTTGACTGATTAACATCCCTGCCTTCCTTACCCCCCCTCTCTCTCTCTCTCTCTCTCTCTCTCTCTCTCTCTCTCTCTCTCTCTCTCGAATTTTCGCGTCAAGGCTTTAAAACCTCCGTGCGTTGCAATAAAAGGCTTATCTTTCGTTTCCCCCGCAAGAAAGATTGTCGCATGTGAAATATTGAAGCTCCGGTACTTTGCGCTGTTTGTCGAAGCTGATTCGTAAAACTCCTTGCGCGCAACTATACATAATGAGAAATAAGTTGCTCTGTTCGCGTTATATCGTCGCTTCGAGTGTCCTGTGCAAATGGAGGAGCAACTTTATCGGCATGCAAGTTGAATGTCAGGACTTGGTTCCGTGCGCTCCATTCCGTTCGACGCAGCCCGTAATAAGTTTTCGCATCGTGCTCGTATTCTCTCGCTCACGCTCTATGCGCTGCTTAATTCTCGCCCTACTTTTGTGCCTGTAAGTTGAGGACTTGATTGTTGTTGAGGACAGACGCTCCGGCTGCAAGCACAGTGCAATAACGAGCAACCCTGCAAACGTGCGGCTAGACCCACGAGCGCGGCGTCTCAATACGAAGACCTATAGAAACGAAGAAAAGCGAGGTGAACTAATGCCAAAGAAAAGCACGGGAAACAAACGCGCATGCGATTCAACAGCATGCTGCGTGGTGAAACACCGACATGTAGTTTGGCGACAGAGCGCGCGGGCATTGTCTATCTCTACCGTGTGCGCGCAGCTGAGAATGCGTGCAGCAGCAACGTGCAGCGGTGCAGTAACTGCTCTTACATTTTCCCGGCTTGGCAAAACCTGCTTCAATGAACTTCGCAAAGGTGTTTCAAATTTTCAGTGAGTAAATGACACTAATAAAAGAGATATAAGTGCACCCTTATGATAAGGCATGTGTCCAAGCGCACATTTTTGATGTGAAGCATTGTTCGCCCACTGCAGATACTTTTTATCGGTACGAATGGAAACACAATTTTCGTGAGCTTCGCGCTGGCTTCTGGAAAGTTTTTCCTTTATATACTTGGCCTGGGAAAAAATTCCTGCAAGATGTATGCCGCAACATTCTGCGGGGGGAAAGGGGGTTATTCGATTTGCATACGGTGTTTTAGCCAATAAAATAGAAAAGCATTTCAAAGTGCCTTGTTAGAAAAGTTAAGTGCCTCGGGACACAAAAACACAAAACAAAATTGCTTAGTGGTTTTGATGTTGCACTGCTAAGCACGAGGTCGCGGAATCAAATCCTGGCCACGGCGGCCGCATTTCGATGGGAGCGAAATGCGAAAATATCCGTGCACTTAGATTTAGGTGCGCGTTAAAGAACCCCAGGTGATCCAAATTAATCCGGAGTCTCCCAATACAGCGCGCCTCTTAATCAGATCGTGGTTATGGCAGATAAAGCCCCATAATCTAATATAATCTAAAATTCAGAGTTGTATGCTGAACAGACACTTTTAAAGCAGTTTTTCGTACAGAAGCTATAGGGATGCCTTGAGCTCAAATTAAAACAAAGGTGATGTGGGGGAATATATTACAGAATTTTTTTTTTCTGAAGGGGGTGGCTGGGGCACTATATTACTGGTCGCAGTAAAGGCATGAGAGAAAGAGATGTAATTGCTATTCTCACTTGCTAAACGCAGCACGTATAGTCCGCAACGTCGTCGGTGTCGACGTACCACTGTTTAGCGCGCGGATTTTATTTTATTCGCTCACTTGTTCTGTCTACTACTGAAAGTGAACAACCCTAGATTGTTGCCACGGATCGCTTGCTTCGCTTACAGCAGCGAACAGCCAGTGGCAGGACACAGCAGAACCCACGTGAAAGCAGCATCTATGCATGTAGCCAGCAGTTTCGTGATGGCGGACATCGCTTTGCGGCAAGTCGATAGATGGCGCTTGACATTCGCCGTCACTACAGGGTGCCTCGATGTTAAAAAAATTAAATTATGGGGTTTTACGTGCCAAAACCACTTGATGATTATGAGGCATGCCGTAGTGGAGGACTCTGGCAATTTCGACCACCTGGGTTTCTTTAATGTGCACCTATGTCTAAGTACACGGGTGCTTTCGCATTTCGCCCCCATCGAAATGCGGCCGCCGTGGCCGGGATTCGATCCCGCGACCTCGTGCTCAGCAGCCCAACACCATACACTCTTAAAACGGTTGCACCCTTTGGGGTGTATATTTGTCCCACAACAATAATCGCCATCTGCCTTGCCTGCGTTTCCTTTCCTGAAAACTCTGCGCTCGCTACTTTCCTGTCGAGAATGCTGCGTCACACTGATAAGGCGCATGCCGTTCGTGACTGGAAAGTACCGGGCTCGCAGCGTTAAAGAAAGGAAACGCGGGCAGCACGGATGACGATTATTGTTGTGGGACAAGATACGCCCCAAAGGGTGTAAACTTTTCTAAGAGTGTAGCCACTGAGCAACGGCGAGCTGCCTCGATCGCAACGCCGCCTCTCGCCAGAGAAGCGTGGTATCGAGGCGCCCTAGATGACACTTCGGTGTCACTCTCTCGAGTGATGCCAAATGTTTCGAAAAGACGTGCCGATTGGTAGTGCCTTTTCAGCGCAGCAGGAGCAGCGCGTCAAAGCGATAAGTTTTAGAGCGCAGACAGGCGTACCATGTCCTCACACGACGCCCCCTAAGCGGCTTGAAAACCCTCGTGTGGACCCCCGCTCACGCGGCTGTGCCCGGCAACGCGTCGGCTCACAGTTTGGCTCGAGATCTCGCGCGCCGAGCCTCGTCCGCGGATGCGGACGGCGTGAATGAGGAGGAGACACACGAGGAACCCTGCGAGACTTATTATGAAATAGCCCATCGGTATCGCTTGAGGCGTCGCGCGCTCCCACCACCGGCCAAGCAACTCGACAAAACTCAAGCGGTCGCGTTTCGGCGACTTCAGACAAATACATACCCACACCCAAAATACATTAACAAAATCACAGGGGGCAGGGGAAGCGACAAATGTAGGCTCTGTTCAGAAACAGGAACACTCACACACATAATGTGGGAATGCACCTCGCTCCCGTTCTCTCATCCCCCCGTCAGCAGCGAGACTGACTGGACAGCCTGGCTCAGTTCCGGGGACGTCGACCGACAATTGGAACTGGTGGACTGGGCGGAAAAGGCCAAGCAGGCCCAGGGCCTTACTTGAGCCCTAACGCTCAGCCACGTCCCTCTTTACCCTTCCCCCTTTCAATAAAGTTTATCACCACCACCTAGAGCGCAGATATAGGCGCCCTTTCCTGCTGCGAGCGTCGGCGTCCTACCTCGTAACCGAGCGAACGAGCACATCGAAGGATAGGAGCAAACGCGGAGCGCAGCGGGGGATGAAAAAAATGGTGAGAGCGAATAGAGCGCCAGAAAGAAAGTGGAGGAGGAGAGTAGGGCGAAAGCTGGAGAAGAAAAGCGTAGTGCCGCGCAAGATAGTCTGTGCGGAGACGATGGCTACGAGATGGCGCCAGAGTAGCACGCGTCGTCTGTATGGAAACAAAGCGCTGCATGAGCGGAGATTTGTCTGCGGCGGCTGCTGTGAATCACGCCCATGCGTCACCCACGCGCTTCCTCTCGCAATCTCCCGATTAGCGAGGCAGCCGCGCCACACTCAGCTCTGTTCGCAACGTGCCGCACGGGACAGATTGTCCGCGCCGACCAATATATCGCGAAATGAAAGCACGTGTACAGCTGGGCTCTAATCTTGCATTAGAGAGTATCCTAATCGTCGGTGACTTTTTTAAAATTTGGTTTCTTGTTCATTTGGTTGTTGAAGTGTTTGGTTAAACGAGCAATCTAAACATGTTATATATCATGTTTTTCAGTTTCTTCGTTGTTTTGGTTAGATAAAATTACGTAACGAATAATTGTATTTTCTCTACGAGTAGGGTGACTTTTGTACGACGCCTTGTTAGCATAAGATAATGGTCAGTACTAGGAGGAACCCAAGAGTGCCTTGTTCTGAGTGCGAGCGTTCTTGTGCACAGGAAGAAACGCGGTTTGAGTAAGAACGCGATGCAAACGGGGAAGTTTTTAACTGTAGTATGTGTGTGCCAGGGTCGCGACTAGACTGTGTAGAGCAGGAGAAGGATATGCTAGCTAAGCGGGTTGGGAAGCTAGGAAAGGTACTCAAGAGCGACCATAAGCAGAGCAAGGTGATAGAAGATGGCCAACGTAGAAATGAAACAAAGCGAAAAATGAAAAAAAAAGAAAAAAAGGGCCACCATTCCGCAAAGCAATGGTGGACATTTCGATGCGGGCTCCGCGAACGGGGCTGGCTGCGAAGCAAGGACAGATAAGGAAGCCGAAACCACCACGCCGGAAAGTAGTGGCGGACACGTCAGTGATGGTCACGAAGGGGCTACCACGGAGGTGCCGGCCGTGGAAGAAGCCTACAAAGCGAAGTGTATGGATAAGAAAGGAAGGGAGGGCATCGCGGCCTCAGGTGCAGCTTTCGATGGCGAGGAGGAGGAAAAGCGTCGAGTGGCCTTTATTGGTCATTCAAAGAGGCGTAAGTAGCATCGGTGATAATAGAGAGGGTAGGCGCAGACGAGCTAGTCCAGATTAGCGCGCTTCGAGAGAAACCAATTAGGGAGAAAGAGATAGAGACGAAAAGGGAAAGGGTAAGGAGGCTAACCGAAGACGTGCGCAGCTAGGGGAGGGGGAAGGGGAAGAATCGATAAGGGAAGTGACAGCGAAAGCCAAGGAACACATGTGGATGGATGGATGGATGGATGGATGGATGGATGGATGGATGGATGGATGGATGGATGGATGGATGGATGGATGGTGGATGGATGGGTGGATGGATGGATGGATGGATGGATTGATGGATGGATGGATGGATGGATGGATGGATGGATGGATGGATGGATGGATGGATGGATGGATGGATGGATGGATGGATGGATGGATGGATGGATGGATGGATGGATGGATGATATGAGCGTCCCCTTTGGAACGGGGCAGTGGGTTGCGCCACCAAGCGCTTGCACCAAACTTTCTGAACACCTACTGTGTTCAGAAACAAGGTTCCCTACTGGGTTCCCTACAACAAGGTTCCCTACTGAACAAGGTTCCCTAATGGGTTCCCTACAACAAGGTTCCCTACTAAACAAGGTTCCCTACTGGGTTCAGAAACAAGGTTCCCCTACTGGGTTCAGAAACAAGGTTCCCTACTGGGAACCTTGTTTTTGTGCGCCTCCTCCGTTGTTTGTCGTGGAACGCAATGGATTAGAGGCACCTAGGGTTGATAATGGGCCGAGTGATTGACGTACTGCAAGGACCGGAGACAGGGATTGCGAAGCAAAAAACTCTGCACTTCCACTCTGTGAAGAAGGATGACCAGCGAAGCTGTGTATGTGGGCCCTTTAATGGCGAGCTGCACCTCCGCCGCGGGTCAGCCCGGTATGTCACTATCTTCGTGATCGGCCCACGTATGAAAAACAGTGCCTTAGCTCGGCTATGCCAGGATATACGTAGCGAAAGCTAAGGCATAGCAAGGTTAGCCTTGGTTAATCTTGATTGCAATTCCAGGTTAGTCTGGTTGTCTATGTTGCAGCGTTTAGCCAGTCATTCGGCGCACTGTTTGTCTGTTTCCTGGGCGATTCGTTTCCTCTTCATCTTGTTCCGATGTCGATTCAAGGCCTCCTGCTTGCCAGAATTGTCGCCGTCCATACTGCCACCTCAACTGTGGTTGCGGCGCACGCGAGCTCTCCTTTTCAATCCTCCGACATGTTATCAGGCATGCGACGCAGCTGACGAAGCGAGTGGAGGCCAACGCGGTATGACGAGGAACGCGGTGTGACGTCATGTACCTCCTCGGAGCACGGCCATGGCGAAATCGCAAATTCGCGGCCAGTAAAGCAAAAATTGTTGGTCTACGCGCGGACGCGATCCGCCAGATGCTATAGCCATAGACAGCTTCGCTGTAATGGCCAAAGAAGAAACCAGTCGGCGGAATGTTTCAAAGGAAGTACAAATCGCAGTGTGCATGGTGCCAGACGTTGAAAGTCAGGGGCTTGCAATTGAAAGGGCTGTTCCTGAAGTAAACAGGGAAATTTGGACGCTAGCTAAGGCAATGAATTTTACAGTCATTGATATCCACCGAGAAGTGCACCGAGCAAGCCGCGAAGGCACTTTTGTGCGTGACGAATTACATTTTAGCGATAGTGAAGCAACACCGGTTAGACGTGGATTCGCGGCACGGGCAGTATATAGCTGTTTTACGCGGGCCCCGGGCAATCCGGTAGGAAGTTTAAGTATTGAATGCAGCGGCACACGAGCAATGAACAGAATTAGACAACAAGGAGTTAAGAAATGACGCACAAAGGAGAAGTATCGACACGGTAAAATGTGTCGCATAAAAAGGCAGGGTCAGGGGCGTCGGAACAGGGGGAACGGAGGGAGCAACGGCGCTCCCTCATCTACAAATGTGGGAACATTGCTCCCCCAGTCAAAGGGAAAAATTACAAACACTTCTACAGAAAATTTCTGTGGTTATTGTTCGGCAAATATCTGTTATTCTCCTTTAACAGAAATCTGTTGGTTAAAAAAAAAGAGAGAATTTCCGTTTTTGAAGCAAGCGCTCTACAGATGGTCGATCACGTGTATCTTACATACATACATGTGATAACATGATCACGTGTATGTATATAATTTATTTTCTGATGTGTCCTAATATTCCATGTTTTGGCTGTAGCTTGGAATATGTTATTGTCGCTGCTGAAGTAGATTATTGCGCCGAAGAGCGAACAAGTGAAAAGCTGTCGGGCTGGTTTGCTTTCCTCTTTTCTACGCTTATATCGATACACGTTTGTTTTCGTGTGTGTACTGTACTTTGCTGTGGCTCCCAACGCTACCTGAACGCCAGGGGTACCTCATCATTGATTTATACATTCCTGAATGCCAGCTCTCATGTTTAATCTTTTTGACAACCTCGTTTACCGTGGGTAAACGGAATCGCGTCAAATGATGGATGTACATAAAGAAAATCTGGCGAAATCTATAGAATACCGGTAATAAAGACTTGACAAAACGTCGCGTAAGATATACATTTCAGGCACTACGTTTTTAATTATTTGCCGCAGTTAGTAACCCAAATTGTAGTTTGTTTATAATATTGTCTTTATGTCGGTCTGTTGATTGTGTTTGTTTATTAAATGTTCGGCACTCAAGGAGACTAAATGATGATGATGATGATGATGATGATGAAAGAGAAGAAGAATAGGAAGAAGAAGATGATGATGATGTTGTTTTGGTGGCGTTTCTTTCTTATTATATTTTTTTCGCTCCCCCAATGGAAAAAAGTTCCGACGCCACTGGGCATGGTGATCGCAAGCAGGAAGAATAGCTGGAAATTGAAACGTAGCTGACTGACGAAGCCATTAGCGTGTACGTCTCGACCGAAACGCATCTACGAGATTTGGAGCAGCTACTTGTTATAGGAAATATTGTATGGGAAGGGTGCAACAGAATGCCTGGGTCAAGCAAAGGCGGAGACATGCTGATTAGGCGAGGTGTGAAGTGGCAAAGGGTAAAATAGGCATATACGGAGCATTTATGGATTAGCGGCACATGGGACGGCAAAAAGACGTGGCTTGGAGTAGCTTACCTATGGACATGTAATGATAACAGAGATAAAAATGAATTAATTGACTGCATTAGAAGCAGCATTAATGAGATCGAAAAATCGGGCCAGATGGTTTAGTAGGAGATATGAATGCGCACGTGGAGGATATAGACGGATGTGCTGATTACACTGGTTCAATAGCGCTGGATCTGTGCGATGAACAGAACCTTATAGTAGTTAACAGGGAAAATCAGTGTCATGGACAGATAACGTAGCAATGCAGAAACAGGCAGTCATGCATCAAGATGCGTTGTATAGTCTCAGAAACGGTCTACGAATGGCTAGACCAAGTGATAATAGACGAACATGGAAAAAATTGCCTGGGTAGCAATCATAAACGTCTAGCCTAACAATTTAGGAGAGATACTAACGCAGAACATGAACCAATAGCACCAGAATTTCTAAAAACGAATGAAAAGCAAATAACAGAGATCGCAAAGAAACATAATAAAGAAGAAAATGGGGGGGGGGGGGGGGGCGTTTCCTAGAACAGTCTGGTAATGTAAGGAACTGGTCGACGTTAAGCAGCAGTAGATAAGAAAGACACGGGGAAAAATTGTGGCAGAAGCTTGATGTGGGTGAGTTGGTTATGCATACTTGATGAAATGAGCAATACGAAGACGCGGACGAAAGAACACATGTACGACAGACAAGGCGCCTTGTCTGTCGTACATGTGTTCTTTCGTCCGCGTCTTCGTAGCGCTCATTTCATCAAAAAATTGTGCCTCGAGCGGCCAGTCGCGCGGCGATTTTTCGCGTATTCGCGGGCTTCTTTCATGCTTGGCAAGACACTTTTATGTAGCACGTATTGAGCAACAGAAAGCTGTATCGGGAGTTTTCTTGTGTTGCTCTACAATTTTGTCATTTACAATTTTAATCTAAATATAATATTTGAGAAGTTGTATAATTATTTAAGACGAATTATTTAACTTGGCAGAATGCAAAAAATAATCTGAGTACGTTCAAGCGACAGCAAACAACATTACCTTAGTTCTGTCCAGCTAAGTGACATTTGCATATTTTTAAGGTTTCTCTCAAGTTAGGTGGGACGCCCTATAGAATGCAAGCCATAAAATTAGAATTGTCGAAGTGTGTGGAAAAAAATGACGTACTGGGGAAACTACAGAATGGGTTCAGATCAGGCAGACGCTTAGATGAGAATAATATGTTTGTACAGTGCATAAAAATTTCATTAGCTCAGGATATACCTTTATGGATAGCATTTCTAGATATTCAAGGAGTCTATGACAAAGAAGACAAGGAATTGTTATGGAATATTCTCAAGCATGAAGGCATAGATGAAGATTTGAGGGATATATAAAGACAGCCGAGTACGAATTGTATGGGAAGTTCGAAAATGTAATGAAGTGGTGGAAATTCACGAAGAACAGAAGCAAGGATGTCCTCCGCCTCCAGTGTTGTTCACCCTTTATGTTAAAGGCATAGAAAGACGACTGGAAAACAGTATATTATGGTTTGATTTATCCTACGTGCGTAATGTGCAGATGGTACAACAGAAGTTCCCGGACCGTCCGCTAGTGCTACTAGCGGACAATGCAAGATATTTACAGACACTTGCGAATATCTCTGGCAACGCAGTGACAAATCTTGGTCTGAAGTTTAGCGCAGAGAAATCGGGAATTATGGTCTTCAACGAAGAGACGAGTAATAACGTGGTGTCAATACAACAGCAAGTCACCAAACATATATCACTTTGAGGCAACAATAAATATAACGTGGTGCGTGAAATCTGGAAAAGAGTAATGGTGCCAGCGCTAATTCAATGTCATTTTGGGCTCAGAATCGGATATCTTGTCTGGGTTGGAAGTTTACCAAAGATCAGTAGGCCGGTTGACGTTGGAAGCCCATGGTAAAGCTACAAATGAGGTAGTGCAGGGTGACATGGGTTAGGCCTTTTTTGAAGTCAGAGAAGAGCAGAACAAAATTAGTTTTGAAGATAGACTACGGAACATGGATTAAAATAAATGGGCGGCTAAAGTGCGCAAGCATCTGTACCTGAAACGCGTGGACACAGAATGAACGAAGAGGCCAAGAAAGTTGGCAACCAAGTACAGAGAGAGAAGGGGGAGGGAGATATAAGGAAGGCGGGCATGTTAACCAGTAAAGAGTCCGGTTGGCTACCATACGCTGGGGGAAGGGAGAAAGGGACGAGAGAGAGAGAGAGAGACGTGCACCAACAGTCATTGAGTCAAAGCCGCTCGCGCAAACCAGACGTTCTCACAAAGCGCAAAAGTGCCTTCACTGCTTTCTGATCCGATGATCGGTGGAGACGGTGTTCTACTAGTGTCTGTTCACTCAGAGTACGCTCATCTAGTTTCGTCAATGTGTTGGACAAAAGGCCAAGTACAGGGTAATTGAAAGTGTAAATAAACAGCCAGGAGTCATCAGAAAGAAAGGGAGAGAAACAGAGACAATGAACTATGAAAAGAATGGAAATAAAGAAAACCATGGAGTTCTACACTAATGGGAAGATAGAAATTAGAAGGTAAAATCTATAGGATCACACAAAAGGCAGTGCCTTGCTACTTGAGGCTCGAGCTGGTTGCTTAAGGAAAAAAACCTGCCGGCGCAAATATTCATAACAAAATGAGGGATGTGTATTCTGTAGCGAAAATCCGGAGAACACCCGGCTCATCCTAATGAAATGCGTAGGGATTCGCACCTGTGAGACCCGTAGTTAACGTACGCCTTTCAGAAGCGCTCGTATTTAGCGTGGGTAGAAGCATCAACCGGTCAGCAGTCGAGATGAGCAAGAGACGTTTGGAGCATTGCTGGAAAATGCAGGGAAACGATTGGATACGACGAGATCCGTTAACGGCATAGGCAGCGGTACAAGGCAGGTAGAGGAGTTTTGAGGAAGAGAAAAAGAAAGATTGAAGAGATGTATACAAAAGAAAAAAAGCATGCATAGCATACCTGAGTAACTGAAGTTAGCTAGGTGACTATTCGTCACCGCCTCGTTTCAAAGGGGATGCCAATAATAATAATAATAATAATAATAATAATAATAATAATAATAATAATAATAATAATAATAATAATAATAATAATAATAATAATAATAGTCCCTATTCGGTCGCAAGGCTCAGGAACTTGAGCAGCATTGCCTCTTGTGTATGTCGTTCGAGTGCGAGGTCGTGGGTGTGATTCCCGGCCGCGGCAGCCGCATTTCGATTGGAGAAAATGCAGAAACGGTCGTGCACGTATATTTAGGCGCACGTTAAGGAACCCCAGAGGGTCATAATTAATCCGTAGTCCCTCACTGCGGCGTGCCTCGTGATCAGATTATAGTTGTGGTGCGTAAAACACCATAATTTATTTGCACTTTTTCCTCCCCAATTTCTTGTTTTCCCGCATATAGGCTAAAATTTCAACCCACCCTGGGTTGAGTTCCCACGTGCGCAAATAAAGAATTGGATTGAAAGGCGTACTATAGGCGTACCTGCTCACCCGGACCCATATGGCCGCGAGGCACCCGCCCTCAGTCGCTGTGTGCAGAGAGCGGATTACCCCGATTTCTCAGCCATCGCTGTCGCAACAGCAGCGTTCACTGATGCTCTGTCTGCGCGTCTCATGGATGGGACATGCGCCCGCGAAGCACGCCTCATGCTCGCCACGTCGGACTGGTTTCGCGGCTGCACCAATTTTCTCGACCAGTCGGGACTCGGTCTCCAGCTGCACTCCGCCGGCTCTAGACTCGTAGCCCTTCGTAATGGAAGTGAGGTGTGTGACGGCCTGGCCTCACGCTCCACCCTCATAACGAAGAGAGTTCGGCGCTTGGCGGGTTGTCTCCGCATGCAGAATTGTCCGTCTTCCATGGCCTCGACTCGTCCTGAACCTTTCGACGTCTTCCTTTCTCTCTTTCTTTCGTGCTTTTATTGATTACGTTCAGACGTCCACCGAGGCGATAGAGTCACCGTGTTCTCAACAGGGTTTCCGATTCCTCCTCAACTAATCTGTACATTTCTCTCAATGAGGTTATTTCCGTAATAAGTACATTCTCACATTTTGACGTTTTTCACTAATGGACGCGCACTTTAATCCGTAGACGGACCAAGAAAAAAAAAAACACCGTCCTACTGTATTAAAACTGCCACATACGATTGTCTGACTTCACAGTTAACAGAATATCGCCGTGTAGTTACATTTCAAACAAAATGGGTGTAAGAACAGCGCATCCGCCGTGGTTGCTTAGTGGCTATGGTATTGGGCTTCTAAGAAGCACGAGGTCGGGGGATCGAATCGCGGCCACGGCGGTCGCATTCGGTGGGAGCGAAATGCGAAAACACCCGTGTACTTAGATTTAGGTGCACGTTAAAGAACCCCAGGTGGTCTAAATTTGCGGTGTCCTCCACTACGGCGTGCCTCATAATCAGAAAGTGGTTTTCGCACGTAAAACCCCATAATTAAAAAAAAAACAGCGCACAAGTGTTCCAAAGTATCGAACCTGAGTTGCTGACTTGGGGCAGCGACCAAGGAGCTTCGAAACTGCTGCCTTGGTGCCTTGATCGCCTAATCGTAACTGCATGGCGACTATAGATTATACGTAATCAGGGAAGACGCGTCCGTGTTCCAGGGCTGTGTGCGCCATTGGTACGTATAGATAAGCTGACTTATATACAGTACTGGCTCGCGGTAAACGCACGTTATCCAACCAAATCAAGACTTTCAAAAGTTGAGCATCCACAACAGCGTATCAGCGCACCACTCTTTTCCCTCGAATAAAAGCGCCCCTATCTCGCAAGACGTGCACTAGCTACCCGAAGAACACATGTCGCCGTGCATGTATCGCCATGTCCCCCCTCCCCTCCTTTTTTTTTCTTCTGTTCTTACTTCGTTCTTTGCTTTGAACGGCTCATGCGTAATCCTCTACGAGCGCCGTCTCGGGTATAAAATCTTTATTTCGTTTCATCTCACGTAAGCATCAAGGCGAGCACACCAGATCACACGTGCGCCTCTAGAACACGAAGAGGGGGGAAATGGAAAATAAAGAAAAAAAAGAAACGCACGGAGTCGCCTCGCGGGAGGACCTGTTTATTGCGGCTGCCGGGCACTGTGCGGATTAGCGCCGCGGAGATCTCGCGATACGGGCGTAATTTATTGCTCGTAATGTGAGTTCGGGCGTTGCTGTTTGTATACATCCCGAAATATCCTCCACGCTGAGACGCAATAAAGTGATGTCTAATCAATATAATAAACTGTGCTGCGCGTGCACTCGCTACAGAGCGCCGTTCAAAGGCGCCTATATTGCCGGCCGGGTGTCAATTTGCCTTCGACGCCTTTAGCGGCCGAGTTCGGATCAGCGGCGCGTGATTACTTGCAGAGAGCAAGCAGCTCGCCGAGGTTTTTCACGTCATTAGCGGTCGTCTACGTATCCCCATAATTAGGAACAAAGTTTTTTCAAAGGGTAATCTGCAAATAAAAAGGAATAATAATAATAAAGCGCCTGTGGCTGTTGCTAAAGCTATGTAGGCAAAACGACAGGGCATTACAAGGTGTGACCTGACGAGTTGCACCGCTAATTATTACCACGACAACACACTTCAAGTTTGCCTGGGGGGGGGGGGGGGGGTAGGGTGAGGGGGGACGTAGTGGCTTTGACGTTGCACTACCAAGCCCGAGGGCGCGGGATCGAATACCGGCCGCGGCGGTCGCATTTTGATGGGGGTAAAATGAAGAAGCGCCGGTGTACCGCGCATTGGATGCACGTTATAGAAGACCCGATGGCCAAATTAATCTGAGTACCTCACTGCGGCGTGCCTGAAAATCAAATCGTGTTTTGACGCGTAAGATCCTAGACTTTGAGTTTTTTTTAAAGATACCTCTCTAAATTTGTCACCGCAGTTTCTTGCTAATAGCACTTCTGGTGCAGGGCAGCCGCAAACTGCACTGGCAAAGTCGCGCGATCCGAGCGAGCTTAATAGAAAGCATATTGTGGTTTACGCCCTGAAACATGGGCGCTGACGATGAAACGGGAGTCTTCGCATCAATTTCAGCCATTTGTAGTTCCTCTATGCCACCTAAATCTATGGTCACGGTAAATCTAAGAGTAAGGTCTTGCTGCTGCTGCTGCGATAACGAGATAATGGCAGCTGTGGCCGGATACTGTTCCAGTATTTCGTCAAGAAAGAGCCCATATCCGCCCGTTCACAATGTAAGACACAGCGTCTGTGATAGGAGTGAGGCCGCGCCGTTCTGTCATTTCAATACGGCGTCTACTATACTAAACTTAATGTTTAACCAACAGTGCTTGATAAGTGTGACATACAAATTAGGGCTACAATGGGCTGGTGACTCCATAAGCTGTAAATTTGATCGTGATGAATGGTTCATATATATCCCAAGTTTTGTTCCCGCCCCCAGGGAATCGGAAGAGTATATTAACTTATTAATGACAGAGATAATTTATTTGAAGGAAGGCATAGAGGTCGGCTTGAACTAGCGTTCTCTAGCCTGCTATCTGTACAGGGGGAGGGGGGAGTGGGGACGTAAAGGTCGGATGAAGGATGATGATGACACAGAAGAGGGCTGTATAACGTAAAATGAAGGCTTGTAGAGCATTCTGGTGGTTATCAACGATATCCAGAAAAGTTGTTCAGAAGTGCCATCCACCTTCCAGACCTTGGCTGGAGTAACGAATGCAATGGAAACGTTACAAAAGACGCGCAACAAAGAAGCTTGTGTGTGGTGCTTCTCCTGCGTGAGCAGCACAGGTGCCAAGAAAGGTTTTTGAATTATGTCAAGGGCAGCGTTAAGCGGCTCCAGTACGGCGAGGACATGCACGGCGCTTTTAGCCACCGCAGTCTGGAGATCCCAGAGAATCACGCGCATTGCTTAGTTCTAGCAGGTGCTTCAGCATTTTCTCAATGCTTTCCTCGTCATTCTTTTCGGCTTCTTGCTTGCCTATATGGTCGTCGGCTTTAGTAGCCCTAGCATCCACTCCTTAACGTAGAAAAACACTGCGGCATGGTGTCATGCCCAGTGGTCTAGAGGGCAGAAAAGGCCACTCCGCGTCTGGGCCAGCCAGGGGCGAACGAATGTTCGCCCTTTGCTCTCAGCGAACCTGAATTTGCAGACGCGCGGTTACCGTCATCGATGCCGACATGGGCAGAGGTAGTCGGAAGTTCGGAGTGGAAAGACAAGCGCTGGGCTGTCTTCGAGGACTTCGAGCCGCCACCTGAGGCCACCACAACCAAAACTGCAAGGTGGACCATTCTTGTTAATAAAGTTTATTTTCTTGTTCTTTACTCTCTTTAGATGAAGTTGTTGTTGTCGTTGACTGAAGTGGTTGCGGCGCATCCGCACAGTGGGGGATTGGCCGTGAATCGGGTGGTTAAATTAGGAGTACAAAAAAACAAGGGAATTAATTGACAATTGTAACGTTGGAACTTAGAAAGTAAATGTTTGAATGAAGTCTGCTCACTCGACATCTGGCGCATCTTCTTCGTACGGCGGCCCGTGGCTACGGTGTACTTGCTAATCGAGTTAGTCAGAGCTGCCAAAAGCACGTCATCCAAACATGAGCGATCAAGTAGACGGCTGACCTTATTCGGGTGGCCGTGTTAGCGCCTTCTTGCTCATTCTTGATGAAAGTGCGTTCACGATACTGGCAACGCCGTAAAAATCGGCTTTACAGCGAGGTGCCCAGAGTACCGGTGAGCTCTAGGCACTCCTTTGTCTTCCTCAACTTATTACTGACATGTTGGGGAAGACTCTTGATTAATTTGGACCACCTGGGGTTATTTGACGGGCGCATAAGCCTAAGCACACGCTCGTTCTTATCTTTCATTTCCGTAGAAATGCGCCCACTACGCCCGAGATCGAACCCGCCGTTCAGCAGGGCAACGCCATATATCCCCTGGGCTACCGCGGCAGGTCGGAACTATGGTTACACACGAATAAGCGATAACTCTAGACGATCAGCAAGGCCTCGAGGCATTCCGCACCGCAGTTACGTTTCGTGACTGTGCGCCCTGTTTCCATTTCACATGCTATTTTGCCACACCTTCTTTAGCACTATACGCATGTACAGCGTTTATGGGACTCGCTCGTATAACCTGTCGTCATATGTCGGCACGGCAGCGCGGCTCAGCAGAGCAGCGAACCAGGTGCGTTGGTGGAAGCGCCTGTCACCAGTGCCAACATTCGGCCCCCGAGGCCTCTAAACGCGGCGTTAGACCCCGAAAGACCGAAAGGCACATCCGTCCGACGAGACAGCCGGTCACCCCGACTTTGCGCGTGCGCGCGCGTCCCGACGCTCCGCGACGCCGCGCGCACCCCGGCGCGCGGCACATCGCGTCGGAAGTACACTTGAAAGCGCCGCTTCGACAGCGAATTAAGCGCGGCGGCGTCGATAACGGAAGCCGGTCCGGAAGCTGGCTCGGGAAGCTGCGCTTCCTCTCCTCTGGCGAGCGTCGTCGCTGCCGTCGGAGCGGCGCGGACGCCTGGCGCAGCGGTACGGCGACTCGCGGGGCGCCCGGCTTTCTCGGCGGCCGAACAGGCACTGGCCGAAAACTCGTCGTGCTCTCTAAACACGCCGACATGCTTATAGAGGCGAACACTGTCACCTTCCTTTTTTTTTTGCAGGTATGTAGCTCACTTCATCATAAATCTTGGCAGCATTCACATGGAGTCTTCTTAGCATTCCTGAAGTTAGCATGGACGTTAATGTTTGCGATGGCATTATACTGTAGAAACTTCAACGACAGGAATCATGTTACAGATGCTGTAACATGGCACCTGGCGCCGCAATTACACATTGTTCGCTGCTGTCAATTTTGCTCTTATTACTGTAAACTTTTGGCCTCACATTATACTTTCGGCTTTATAGTAGTGTTGTCAAGGGCAAATGGTCTTTATTACGACACATTATTCCCATTATGTTGGCCACTAAATGCCGGTTACATATGGAAAGGTGAAAATGTCTATCTTTTTAAAAGTCACTCTGTTTAAAGGCCGTCTCGCAGCTGCTGCAAGACAGGGAACCGTACAGTAATCAGGATCACGAATTCGGCTATTCGTTGCCCCATCATAACATTGTCAGCACGACGTCGCAAAGGAAGACAAAAAGCACGCGAGCTCTGTCCGTTTCACTTGCTACGTTGAAGGTCATTCTCCGACACTCGAAGTCGACACCAATCGGCACAAATAACGCTATGGTTATTTATCTCTGACGTTTTGCGTTCCAGGCACAGGCGGAAAGTTTTCATTTTTCCGGGGGGCGGGAGGGGGGAAAGCTGGGCCCTGATTAGCTTTCCGAACCCCGTGTGTATGTGCGTATATATATATATATATATATATATATATATATATATATATATATATATATATTGTGTGTGTGTGTGTGTGTGTGTGTGTGTGTGTGTGTGTGTGTGTGTGTGTGTGTGTGTGTGTGTGTGTGTGTCAAGAAAAAGAGAGTACGTCGTACATTCAATTAGCACAGTATACTTCACTGACGTTTCGGCTGGTGGACAAGCCTTTGTCAAAGTCTGGTCCACCAGTTATAGTTGGTTACATATATATATATATATATATATATATATATATATATATATATATATATATATATAGCTTTATAACCAGTTGCACTTGCAACTTCTTGCGACCTCGAAGAATCGTTCACTGAAGTGATGTGACGTGATGGCCTTACGAGTATTTGCAAGACCTCATAGTAAGAGACAGGTCAATTTCACAGCCTGAGTCCTCTCCCACCACCAAGACTCTGGCTTCTCTCGGTGGTGTAATTTTTCTTCGTGAAATTGTTTTATTCTTCGCTATCACTAATACTGCTTCGCCTTTCCGGAAAAACTGCAGCATCTCTCTCTCTCTCTCTCTTTATTTTTTTGTGAGTCCGAGTATAAGTGCTGCTGCGCATGACTGCTGTTGATTCTGATTTAGAGCAAATTTGGCTTGGCCTCATTTTGGTTCCCCAGTGAATTATACAGGGTCTCCCAACTATCATGCACCAAGACTTGAAGAAAGAGAAATTGCTTTACTAGTGCATATTGTTTGCAATAAAGTAGAGTAGCCGCCACTAATTTTTTGTTACTGAGATTTAATTAGGTAATTGTATTTGATTATCTAACTCGAGAAGCGCTACCGTAATTATCAAAGTGTCAGCGAGACATTTGCAGGCACAGCCAAGGGACACCTCACTGCAGTATTTTCAGCTACGTAGTAATTACGTACTAATTTTTTTCCGACTGGCAAAGAAACCTCACGAAATATAAAAAATACCACGTGACTGCGCTCCCTCCCGCATCATAAAGCAGCGTCTTCAAACAATCTGATTGAAAGCAACTACTTTAAACCCGTAGAAAGAGACAGCGCATTACCTAGATAATAACACGGAAGGAGCACCAGCAGCATGTGTTGCGGCTTCGCCGCTATTCCTTCCTCTCATTACTACGTCACACTTATTATCCGTCTCTCAAGGCCGACACTGATCACATTGATAACAAAAGCCTCTAAATAACGCCGCCCAAGCGCCGCTGTGACCATGCGCGAAACGCGAAAAGCAATGTAATAGGCATAGAAGATTTCAAAATGCCGGCTCTGCTCGCACCGCATCGAAAGAATGCGCGCGGAGCTATATTTCGCGCTAGAAACTTGCTTCAGACCAAAGCAAAATTAAAGAGACGGTTTTATTTTTCATGAGAGGGCATACCTGATACAAAAACAAGCGCGAGGCAAAAAATATACGCGAGATAAACAGACAGGGAAGCGACCCACGTGTAGAGAAAAGGCAAAACGGATGCGTTCAACAAAGTAAATATACCACTTCTAAATGAGCCCAATTGGCAATGCGACGTCTGCACAAAAAACAACAGAAAGAGAAAACCGTCAGATTTCAATGGCCCTTACTATCTGTGAATTCGTAAGCGCCACTGAACACCAGCTGCTGCCTGGAGGGTGTGTTCGAATAGGTGTCCCTCCGCAGCTACGCTGTAGTGAATCCGCTTTATCACACCTTCAGTGGCGTTCTTGATGACCGACGCTGAAATTCTACGGCAGGCATCCGTTATACTTGCCTTGAGCTCATCTGACGTCCGCCTCGATCATGCGAACGCGATCTTTCACATAACCCCAAAGAAATAAATTTTGTGAAGAGAGGTCAGGTGACCTTGCCGACCAATTTACAGGGCCGTGTCTTCCAATCTATTGCGCATGAAAAGTCCACGCAACCAGTTTCTTGCTCGGCTGCTGCTCTGTGCTGGCGCCCAATCTTGCCGATACCACAGAAGTGGAAGACGTGGCAGCGGGACTTCGTTGAGAAACTCATCAACCACTCCTTCAACGATTTAGCCCACGTAACGCGGTCCAGTGTGTGATCGAAGAAGATGGGACTGATTATATAGCACCGGCGTAAATTCCGCACCACATATTGAACGAGCACTGGTACTGCACGCGCTTTACCCAGTGTAGATTGGAGTAACTTCAATAGTGTTCATTATGCAAATTTACCAGGGCATATTAGCGAAAATTGGCTTCATCTGTGCACATGATGTTGCTCAAAAAGTCCGGCGACTCACGGGCTTTTGTGAGGACCCAGTTCAACAAATCTAGACGATTATGCAGGTGCCTATCTTCCAAGCATTGGTGCTGGTTAAGGTGGTACGAGTGAAAGGCCGAGTGATTTAGAATCCTCCAAACTGATGACTTGAATATTGGTACCTGGGTAGCCACGTCCCGCACGCTAGCATGAGGGTTTGAGGCCATAAATGCTAGAACGTCCGTGCGTATGCTAGGACTCAAAGATGGAGTCCTCCGCAACTGTTTCTGGAAGCTGCCGGGTTGTCTCAGTTTTTCGTAATTTCGGATGATAGTCGATGCGTTTGGTCTATAGTGCCACACTTCCATGACTGATATATATTTGCGACCTTCATCTTGTTGCCATTTGCGACTCTCAAAGCAGCTTCATGTTTTCCTTCTGCTCATTTGAGAAACACATGGCGACTGTGTTGAAACAAAACTCACCTTTAAACCTTTGCACTCATGTTGTCAATTCGGTTTTGTGGCGATAGGTTTTGTGTCAAAAAAGAAAAAAAGGACCATTCGTGCACTTTATCTACGCTAAGACAACAGCTATCACAGCTTGTTTTCAACTAGCACCTAACGCGACGTGTTACTTCGGCCGGGCGTGGCAGATGAGGCCCTAGGTAGATCACGATGTTTTTTTTTATTATTTATTTCCTTTATTTTGTTCTGGCTAACTCAGAGGGAGCCTGTTCGAGGAGCTGCTTTATGATGCGGGTGGGATCTGAGTCACGTGGTATTTTGCATATTTCGCGGGGTTTATTTATCAGTCGGGAAAAAATTTGTATGCAATTAGTACGACGCTGAAAATACTGCAGTTAAATCTTCCTCGGTTGTGCCAACAAATGCCTCATTGACCCTGTTGTAATTAGGGTAGTACCTCTTGAGTTTGACAATTATTTACATTTACCTAAATAAATATCAGTAACGAAAAAAATTACTGGCAGCTACTACACTGTACTGGAAACAATATGCACTAGGTTTTCTTCAAGTAATGCAATTGCGCTTTTTAAAAATCCTGGTGCAGCATAGTTAATTGGAACACCGTGTATATATTTATGACCTCTGCACGCAAGTTACCATGTTTCCATCCCGAATAAATGTTGCAACTTATCGGAAGAGTTTTTTTTTCTTCATTAATAGTTGGCATTGCTCACTGGAAAGAGAAGCAGTACTGGGACACATAATATTCACGTGCATTTCACATGCCGTTGATAAAAGACTGCCGAACTTGTCACTGAATAAGTTTGCAGGACTTTTTCAGCATCCAAAAAAGCATCCAAGGCAATTTGAAGCGAGGGAACATAGAACAGCTTATTCTATAGGCTTAGGCTATTCATACCTTTAAAAATAATTGTTCATTGGCTACCACATCCTGTTTCAAAAATATAATAAGATTTGTCCTGTGTATATATTTAAATATATTCTGTATGTGCATGGTGTTTACAGTGGCATATAAAAAAAATGTTGAAGTGAGAAAATACGGATGAGGCTGCCGCCGCTGATGCTTCTAATACGCTTGTCATCCTATTATCAGAATTTGAAGAAATAAAGCGAACTTATTAATTAGAAGCCGTGCTCGTACGCACCAACAATGATGCAGTAAGCTATTAACCCCAGTAAAATTTTAGGTGAAAAAGTAGAGGCAAGTCAAAAGACACCTCACATGATTTTTGTGACAAAGCTTTGGTAATGACACTTTAGGTGGGAGGGGGGGGGGGGAACTTCGGCATTACCGGGGGAGACAGCCCCCTCCCTCCCCTGCCCCCCCCCCCCAGAAACTTCGAGGGAGCGCGGGCCCCGAAGCCCCCCTCCCCCCGTAGTCGGCGCCTATGGGTCCAGGAGTAAAGCTGTTAATCTGTTGGTTGAATGAACATCAGTAGATGAAAGGGATTCCGTAAAGTCGACGTCTTGTTCTTTGTAGGCTTACCTCGAGAATACGCAGGCCCCGCAAGGACTCAAGGTTTCACCCGTAAGTATAAGCCGCACATGTATTAGTAACAATAACCCAAAGTGGCCAGTAAGTTGGACTGATTCCATAATAATGGCGCGAGAGTGGTATTAGACGTTATACGGGATACTGAGGTGGGCAGTGCAGAAAGACCGAGCACAAAGAGGAAGACGGACGTTATAAGCGGCCAAGTTCTTTTTCTTTGCTCCCTTACTTTATTTCTTTTCCAGTATCACTCGGCCATTTGACCAACCCTCTGCTCAGCAACCACGCGCAGTAACATCCATCTTAAAACTGTGAAAGTGAGTACTTTTTTCACCTGTACTTAGTGGCGTTCGCTATAGTATATATACATATGGACCGCTTGACGCTCACATTTGTGTGGTAGGCTTTGTACTTACCAGCAAGTTACTAGAAGAAGGGGAACTCAGGGGCCTTATTTTTGTTAGTAGTAACCATATGGATCAAGCCAACGCATAATGAATCCAAGGAAAGCATAGGGGGAAATTATTTGTTCTTCTAATTGAAGTGTAGAAGTGATAAGATCAAGTAAAATGAAAGTGGACAAAAAAATTTGTCAGTTTTACCCGAAGATGAAAGATTGAAAGCGATAGCATGGCTTAACGTTGCACTGGAGGCGTCTCAGGAGGCTGGCGTGATGAGCGTGCCAGTAGCGTTGCAGGTGTCGGCCCTCGATGGCGGACGAGATGGGATTAAGGGAAAACACACAGATGGCTGCTCGGCGCCGTCGGCGCTCTCGGCGTTCGAGTTTGACCTTGGCTGAGCTGGAAGGTCAGATTTACGGAACCAGGCGTCTTCTGGGTTTATCCGTGGAGTAGTAGAGCTATCGCTGTAGAAACAACTTGCCGCCATTGGGAGCCGAAGCGGAGGGTTCGGCTTCAAGAGGCTGCAAGTTGACTTTACGTCCACTTTCAGTTTACCTGCAAGTTGCAGGTGAAACCCCCGAATAAAGGCATAAAATGCGATCTTACGTGCAACAGTTTGACGCCGCAGAAAACAAAGCGTGTGACAATCGGGCTCTCCAGATAATTACTGTCCATATCACGCTTAGCCCTATCTCGTACCTCTGTCGGGCTGCTGTTCCTGAGAAAAGGCAGGCGTGAAATAACGAGGTGTCATAGGACACCACGAACGGCCCCGCCCTTTTCAGTAGCGAGTATCGATTCGACATCCTGCTTCTGATTGGCGCGGCCACTGACGTGATGCCGGCCTTATTAATGCGAATATCAGTCTTGGCATTGTCAGACCAGTTTTATTTCTGGCTGTTTATCTAACCGTTCTTGTGCGTCGATCCCGAAGGTCGTTCCGTCTAAAAATGTGAGCCTAAACTCGTTTACGGAGCTCTTCAATGAAAAAAAAAAGATGCTTCAAATTTTTCAGAATTCATTTTCGTCTCAAACGAATGCTATTCGCATACTTGGATATTCATCGTAGATGAACTCTGTCCGAATTTTTTGTTTATTATATTGTAAGTTAAGCCATGGGCCAGTCAAACAACGGGGCAGGATCTTTTTTTTTTCTTGTTCTTCTATTTCACCCCGAATTTCTCGCCAACCTCTTGCGTTCCTCTTCGAGTCGGCGATAAACCTTGACCCAAAGCGCGTCGACTGTCCGGTTAATGCACACCTGTTCCGGTGCTGCAAACGCATACGTTAGTTGTCGTTCTTTTAGAGGCAACGTTTTGATTGATTGATTTTATTGATTGATTGATTGATTGATTGATTGATTGATTGATTGATTGATTGATTGATTGATTGATTGATTGATTGATTGATTGATTGATTGATTGATTGATTGATCTCCGTAATGCGATCGCTCACGGACAGCTTAGGGTATTGTTATCAGTAAACATTACGCCTACGAAAAGCATTTTGTTAAATGCAGTGCAGCTTCTGACGCTAAAGCTTAAGCTGACACAGTCGCCAAATCAACTCCGTGAATTATCACAGAGCCATATTCAGTTCTCTGTGTGTTTTCCCATCTTTTTTGATAAAGGGACTACTGAGCTAAAATCAATTTGTCATATTTTCAATAGCCATTTTCTTCATGATTCGGAAGAAGTTACAAAATATGACAGAAATATTGATCTGTTTATATCGACTGCTTAGGTTGATTAATTGTCTAAGATTCAATAATGTTGAGCTTTTTGAGTGTTTTATTTATTCCAGACACGTACTACATCACATGCATGCAATAATCGCCTAATAAAATGATTTAGTTCCCGACTTTAGCGCGCATTTATATACTCTGAAGTTGATGGCGATAATACACTGGGACATGTGGCTTCCGTAAAACTATGCCCACAAAGACAAAGCTCTCCCCATCCCTTTTTTATTATTTAATGTCCAAAAACGAGCACTGGCTTTCAGCCCCATTTCCAAAGCAATCAATCTACCTGTACAAGTAACAAGACATACCGCGCACCAGCCATGGTTGCTTAGTGGCTATAGTGTTGGGCCGCTAAGAACGAGGTCGCGGGATCGAATCCAGGCCACGGCGGCCGCATTTCGATGGGCGCGATATGCTAAAACACCCGTATACTTAGATTTAGGTGCACGTTAAAGAACCCCAAGTGGTCCAAATTTCCGTAGTCCCCCGCTACGGCGTGCCTCATAATCAGATCACGGCTTTGGGACTTCAAGCCCCATAATTTAATTTAACGTAGCGCGTGCGCTTGTATCGGTTTTACCTGTGACGAAAAAAACCAACATGTTATCGAGATGTGACGGGGTACCATGACCAACTTTCTCAACTGACATCGAACGATCATGTGGCCACGCGAAAGAGAGAAAAAAAAAAGTAACTCGCGCTCACTTCCGCTAAACGTACGTATTTTTCGCGTAATGAAAGGGCACGGTGCTTCCAATTGTGATATGAACTTCGAAGAAGGATGCCCCGATTTGGGGAAACAAAATACAATAATTGATTTACCTACCCCTCACCCATATGAGAGGGATGCGATAGTGTACAGCTCCCGATTAGCTTTGTCTACCCGTGATCCTCTATAGCGTGTACCGGAATTACAGTACACGGGCATACATTTTTTTCTTCTTCTTCTTTTTGTTAATTATTGAACCTTAATTCGAATGTGGGCACAGCGCAGCCGAGAATGCAGCCGGCGATGCAGCTCAGCAGCATCAGCACCGGGGAAAAAAAAAAGATTCGTTCAGTTTACAGGCATAGTAAACGAATTGATCAAAAATATTTAACAATGTCCATTCTCGCTACGAACGCGCACTGATTTTCGCAAAAAAAAGTTACACGTAAGCGGTGCGAAATTCGAGGTCACGGGTTAAGTGTCGGCCGCGGCGACCGCATTTCAATGGGCGCCAAAATGCAAAAACGTGCGGGAACTTAGATTTAGTTTCATGTTAAAGAACCCTAGGTAGACCAAATTTATCCAGAACCCCCCTCCCCTCCTCTCTCTCTCTCTCTCTCTCTCTCTCTCTCTCTCTCTCTCTCTCTCTCTCTCTCTCTCACACACACACACACACACACACACACACACACACACACACACACACACACACACACACACACACACACACACACCGCGCCCCCGCTCAGTGGCTATGGTGTTGGGCTGCTGAGCACGAGGTCAAGGGATCGAATCCCGGCCGCATTTCGATGGGCGCGAAAACGCCCGTGTACTTAGATTTTAGGTGCACGTTAAAGAACCACAGGTGGTCGAAATTTCCGGAGTGCCCCACTACGGCGTGCCTCATAATCAGAAAGTGGTTTTGGCACGTAAAACCCCATAATTTAATTTTAATCCTCTTCGCAAGTTTCTGTTCACACGTTTATTTAGCTTTTAGCATAATTCCCGCCTGACCAAATACCTCAGCGGCGAAAAGACTTTCCCTAGTCATTGTGGGCCTTCTTTTAGAGCGCAGCTCTTTGGCGTCCGTTCCTGGGTTTCGCGTCGTCGTCGGCGTTGTCGTCGGCGTTGTCGTCGGCCTCGTAAGCAGCTCCGCCCCCCTTTCATCCCCCCAGCGCTAGCAGCGACCGACTGATACCGCTGGATGCCGCTGACGCCGCTAGAGATTCAAGATAACGTGACTGCATAGAACACCGTCGCCGCCATGCAGAAAGAGGAGGAAAGGGTCCCCCCCCCTCCCCTGTTCTTGTGTGGCGGATAGGGGTTGACTCACTATCGGCGTCAGCGGCATCAGTCAGTCGCTGCTATCTCTTCCCTCCTCCCTTTATCGTGTTGTCCGCTTGCTGCGCGCGCTTCTGCCCCCATCGTTTGCCGCTGGGTGTACACGCCGCCCCCCTCCCCCCTCTTCCTGCGAGTCTCGGGTTGTGGGAGAATGCGGGAGAACATCCCGTTCCCCTTGCTCGTAACGCGTCCCACGGCTGTGACAACCTCGCGAGGCACTTGTATAGATCTCGTCTTTGAGAATCAAGCATTGGTGTACCAAGTCGAACATATATCAGCCTATTTCTCCGACCACAAAGCTTCCTTCATGACTGTCAAGAACTGTTAGTGGAGTCTTTGTTAAAGGAATACGTATGAAAAATAAAAAAAAATTCTGTGATAGCGCATACATGTGTTGCTCGATTTCTTTGCCTCAATCTATCGAAAAGGTGAAACAGCTTATTTGCTGCGCTCAAATTTCGCATTAGGAAGTAACGTAATCGTCGGTAATTTTTTTTTCCAGAACGCATGGTGTTCAAAACTTGAAGGGACAGAAGAAAGAATAATACTTCCGAAACGGCATCTGCATCACGCGAAAGTGACATTCACACTTGTAGGGGGAAAGCAAAACCGAAATTCGGAGCAGTCGTCGAGTAGATTCACAGTATATGCGGTGTGCGTTCCGACCGTATGCATAGACGTCCTTGAAAGTGCCTGGCGGCTGCGCGCCCTGTCCTTCGCCGCCATCCCGCGGCGTGCGCATCGATTGCTTCGGGGCAGTGTGCCTGTCACGGGACGTCTCATCCAGGGAAGACGCGCGCGCATACGACCGCGGCTCTTTCTCACGGCGTGCGCTCGCCCACCCGGACGCCCGCACCGAGCCCGGCGTGCACACCGGCCTTGCGCCACGACACCGCGCTTTTTAATTACGCCGCTCCTCGATAAGCATTCGCTGCGCGCGAAACAATTCGGTTTCTCGGCCGTTCGCGGCCAACGAACGCGCGTGACAAATGCCGCGCGCGACTGAACTTGCGTCACCCTGCAAAGGAGAAAAGGAACGAGGGAAGATACGTCATTCATCCAGTGCTGAGAATCGCGAAGTCGCACGTCTAGCTAGTTGTCCTCGCCCTCTGCCTTCGCGCCGAATACCCCCCCGCGTTTTCTTTTTTGTTCAGCGGGGATATACACGGCGCTCTTTGAGTCGCGCGGTAAGTGTTTGCTCACGCAAACAGAACCGCGCCGTGACGCAACGTATATACAGCCCTCTGCATGAGAGGCGGAGAGAGAGAGAAAGGCAAAGGAAAGACAGGGAGGTTAACCAGAGATTATCTCCGGTTGGCTACCCTGTACTGGGGGAGGGGAAAGGGGATGCGGTAGGTGAGAGGGAGAAGGAATAAAAAAAAGAAACTACACACACACGCACGTGCACACAAACTGTTTCTGTGGTCACTGTCACGCAGCCCGCAAAGGCGTTCCTGCTGTGATGCAGTGCACCGTACAATCCTGAGTCACACAGTGAAGTCACAATCTGTCAGAAAGTCCATTGTCTTTTAAATACCGCAGCAGCGCCTTGGTAGCCGATCGCGCTGATGTTCGCGTAGGCCAGTGTCCAAGGATCTTGCTTTCTGTTAGTGGGCGCTTGTCCAGTTTGTCTAGGGTGGCTGAGAGGACTGCTCTTTGCGGGTTGAAACGAGAGCACTCACAAAGAAGGTGCGCGATTGTTTCATTGCACCCGCAGAAGTCACAAAGTGGGTTGTTGGACATTCCGATAAGAAAGGAGTACGCATTTGAAAATGCTACTCCAAGCCATAGACGAACTAGAAGGGTACAGTCGCGTCGTGGAAGCTCGGGCGGAATACGGAGTTGTAAAGTAGGGTCCAGGGTATAAAGTCGTGCACTTGTGAAATCGGATGAATTCCACTGAGCTAATGTCAGGTCGTTTGCCAGTACGGCAAGTTTTTTCGCTGCGTCGGCTCTCGAAAGAGGAATGGCAACGCACCTGACGCCGTCATGGGCAGATCGGGCAGCTGCGTCTGCTCGATCATTGCCGTGTATGCCACAGTGACTAGGCAACCACTGATATATGATATCGTGTCCTTCGTCAACTATGCGATGGTGTACTTCTCTGATCTCTGCGACGAGCTGTTCATATGATCCATGGCGCAGTGCTGAGAGTACACTCTGCAGGGCAGCCTTGGAATCACAGAAGACTGACCATGCATGCGGTGGTTCCTCCTGAATGAAATGGAGAGCCGCACGCAAGGCTACCAGTTCAGCAGCTGTCGTTGATGATACAGGCGACGTTTTTAGCTGTATTTCGATGGATCTTGTTGGTATCACCACAGCAGCAGCTGAACTTGCAGATGTGACTGAGCCATCGATGTAAACGTGTACGCGGCCGCTGTGCACCTCATGTATAAGTTGTAATGTGGCCTGCTTCAGGGCAAACGACGGCATGTTAGCCTTTTTAGTGATTCCTGGGATGGTGAGGCGTATTTCAGGTCTGTGCAGGCACCATAAAGGTGTGGATGGTCTTGCTGCAGGCATGTAGTTCATTGGCAATGAGGTGCGATTGGCAACAATCATACGACTGATAGCTGCGTGTGGCCTTTCTGCGGGTAGAGCGACAAGGTGGTGAGAAGGTAGTCGGGCAACGACTCACTTACGATGACAAGTTTAACGGTGATTTACCAGGTTTGAGAAGTGGAACCAAGCGGCTGCATTTCCATTCACGTGGAACCAAACCGTTGCGCCAAGACTCGTTGTAAAGGTTTAGCAGCATGAGTCGTGCTTTCTGCCCAAGATTGGCGAGCGCCGCATAGGTAACGCCGTCCGGGCCAGGTGACGAAGAGCGCCTGCAAGCCGCTAGTGCCGCTTCAAGCTCCTCCACCGAAAACATTACATCCATGCGGGAGTCCCGTGGCACAGGAGTGGCACATGGTGTAAGGGCGCGTTGAGGCTGCGAGCTGGCAAGTCTTGAGCAAAATTCTTCGGCAACGTCTATTTCGCTGCGACCTTGTTGCAAAGCGAGAGACTTAAAAGGAACACGCTGTTGCGGTGATACACGAAGTCCACGCACAGTTCTCCATATCTGAGATAATCGCTGACGTGGATCCAACGACTCGCAGAAACGTTTCCATCTTTGAGATTGAAGTGCATCAATGCGGCGTTGAATCTTCTTTTGCGGCGGAAGAGAGGCGGAAGAAGCCATGAGGGGAAGCGTGGTGATAGACTAAATTCTCATAGCCGAACGTACTTACACAGCTTCGCAGGTCGTCGATTCCGCACCGACTAGTGGTGTGCCGTCTTTCCTTTCATATGCGTGGTGTTTCACGTAACTTGAACCCCGCTTATTTATTTCTTAGGAAGCGGTACATCTAAGGCGCATGAGACCAACAACATGATGTTCGTAGCCGACTTTAGTTATTCAGACTATTTTTCGAAGTGCGATTAGTTGGCCAATTACGTCATTTCAATTATGCAAAATCTTAAACATTTCTTTTATGGCTTAAGTTTGATTGTACAAGTTGCTGAGCGTACTCACATATGCCAGGCAATGAGGGTGTTTTCATGATGTTATCTCTTACGGTTTCTTTTTTCTTCTCGAGATATCTCAAGGGAGACCGCGAAGCATGAAAAGCATGACGTCACTTCGCGCTTGCGTGCCTGGTTTGCAGCGCTCTCAACCGTGTTTCCGAAGAACGAAGCCCGCATGTCAATTGTAAAATAAGCAGACGAGCGTTTCGATCCGCTTTCAGCGCTGACCCTTAACATTTTCTTTCATTGCATCTTACTCTCAGGGCCGGGGCATCACAGAGCAGAACGGGGATTACAACAACAGCAGCAGAACAACACAAAAATAAAAAAAGAACGAAAAAAAAATACCCGTGGGGAAGATTGTCATCTTCACAACGACGGTGCTGACGTAACTGCCACAACGCCGGGCCCGATTATTTTTATTACAAAACACATGCGGTCTTCGTTCTTTGGAAACACCTTTAGAGCGCTGCAAACCAGACTCGCACGCGCGCAGTGACGTCGATTTGCTTCCTCAACGTGATATGCTTTCTTTGCCCCTTCCCCCACTTTGGGGGTGCCGGCTGCTGCTGTTTTGTCGATTATACAACTTGGGCCAATGGGGATGGGCAACAAGGCACCTGCCAGTATACGTTTACAAACAGACACAATTTGACATGTGGCACCGGGTATATGAGAACATTCTTGGCCAATACCCAGGTATGGGTGTGTGATACTGGGTAGGTGCCCACTAGATAGACGAGCAGAACAAGAAACAAGCAGTGAAGACATGGGCAACAAAAATTTGAGCAACTCAGCTACAGAGAAGTGAAGAAGTTGGCATCGAAAGCACTCGAGTGTTGAGAAAGAATCCATGTTTTGAGGCAACAACTGAACAAAATGGGGCCAGAACATGCACTGAGCGAGGAGGGCTGAGCTACATAGGAGTGAAGAAATTTCAGTCTACATCGCTGAATACTTCACTTATAACCGATTCTCACATGTATACAAGATGCGCCGATTCTTTTTTCTCTTCGGGGGGGGGGGAGGGGGAGAGGGGGGGGGGCTTTTTTGGAGCCTGGCGAAAACGAACCACGGAAAAGTTAACATGGAGACAACTTCATTGGGTACTTCCGAACACGTTCTAGACCTTGTATGTCAAGCATATTGACGCGCGTACTTTTTTAGCTTTCTCCAGTGACCGCTTTTTCTCCGGCTAACAGATGTAAAGCGTTATCGCTCGACGCAGGACGCGCCTGCATGTATGGGAAGGTTCCCGAATGTTGTCGATGGTTGTCTATTGTCGGGGAACCTTGTGTAATCTGATTGTGCGCGACGCGAATTGTGTAGTGCTTTCGGGAAGGCACGAGCACCAGCGATTACGCTGGAACCTTCGATGAGTCATGCATACAAAAGCCAACGCGCTTGACCCACAGATGAAATTTTGACGATCGCCGCGGTCGACTGCGCTCACCGCTACCGTTGTGCTGTCAGTGTCACTTGCTTTTATGGGCACAGATTCACCCAATAAAAAGTTCGTTTCGCTATTCATAGTTTTGCTACTGTGTTCTTCACTGTCACTACAACGTGTCAATGTGAAAAGAAGAAATTTATTATTCAACATTTACCGTCACAGGGCTGGTCTGGCGCCCTCTCCTCTGTGCCCAATTCGCGGAGACAATGAGACTATGAATATAACTAGATATGCTTTCTTATTTTGTCGTAGTTTTTCTTTAAGAATAAACATTTCAGAATCACGTTTAGATTCGGATTAAATTTCAGAGCGCAGCTCTTAGGCGCCTGTTACTGCAGCGAATGTCAGCGTTGCCCCTCGTAACCGCGGAGCGAATGAACACAGCGAAGGATGAAAGCGAACGCGGAACGCAACGCAAGATGAAAGACACTGATAGCGAAGAGAGCGCGAGGAGGAAAGCGGAGGAGGAGGGTATGGCGAAACCGAGAGAAGGAAAGCGTAGTGCCGCGGCAAGACGGGCTTAGCGGCGACGATGTCTACGAGATGGCGCCAGAGCAGCGCACGTAGTCTGTGTGTAAACAAAGCGCTGCATGAACGGAGGTTTGTCTGCGGCGGCTGCTGTGAATCGCGCCCACGCGTCGCCCACGCGCCGCCTCTCGAGATTGCCCAATTAGCGAGGCAGTCGCGCCACATCTCGCTCCGTTTGCAATGTGCCGCACGAGACAGATTGTCCGCGCCAGCCAATATATCGCGAAATGAAAACGCGTATACATTCTGCGCTCAAATTTCGCATTAGGGTGTATCGTAATTATCGGTGAATTTTTTTCATTGTGGATATTCTTTCTCTAGGAGCATTCTCTCTTGGAAACTGTCATAGGGGTATTTGCTAAGATCTATGGCAGTTTGTTTTATAATGTTTAAAACATCATTATCCTATGTTTATATTTTTGTTGTTTCAGGGAGATTTATATTGACCAATTTCATCCAGGAAGTTTTTAATAATTTTAGTAGCCAATTCCAATTTCCTAATATCCGAATCATTCCCAATCCCCCGCAATTGGTAAGCACCATCATAGAAGGATAACAAAACAAAACAAAAACAGAGTACATGATTCTATGGCGCTAGGATAAAGGTCACCAGAAACGTCGACTTAACTAGTCCTAATGGTCAAGGCACATCAGAATGGCAGTAAGCGGTACAGATCAGAAAAAGAAAACACGACAGATATTGAGACATCTGCAGACATATGAACTGAAGCAAGTATTTATAAGAATTTGCATGTTAGAACATAGCTAATTACTTGACAGTAACTTCATACTCATAAAAAATATACTGTGAGTGACTCAGGACGTCTATTAACAGTATATCTTCAGTCTCAATCGCCTAAGTACCGCTTTGTTTTTCCCCTTCCAAGTTGCGAGAAAAACCCGGTACACTTCACGAGGGTTACCTAGAGAGTCCCTTTTGCTAATGTAAGGGTAACGGTGCGGCAGCCAGAACGATGGTCTATCATGCTATAACCCGCCGTGGTTGCTCAGTGGCTATGGTGTTAGGCTGCTGAGCACGAGGTCGCGGGATCGAATCCCGGCCACGGCGGCCGCATTTCGATGGGGGCGAAATGCGAAAACACCCGTGTACTTAGATTTAGGTGCACGTTAAAGAACCCCACGTGGTCAAAATTTCCGGAGTCCCCCACTACGGCGTGCCTCATAATCAGAAAGTGGTTTTGGCACGTAAAACCCCATATATTATTATTATTATTATCATGCTATATGAGCTACAACAGTTAGTAATAAATTTATTAGTCAACATTACATAGTCAATAACAAACGTAATTTTAAGGGAAGCCATATTATGCCTATGGAAGGAATCCTAAGTAAACCCATTTCAGTAGAGCGTGGTGTTCAAGGAGTAGGTTAAAAATTGTTATGACAGAAATGAGAGCGCACACACACACACACACACACACACACACACACACACACACACACACACGCGCGCGCGCGCGCGCACGCACACGCACACACACAATTCTGTTGGCCGACTTGTAGTCGAACAGCAAAGAATTGATGATTTCCTTGAACTGTTGCATAATTCACTTAACACGTACTCGTCCGCCTGATGTCATAGTATTTGTTTGCATTCTCCATATGATTAATTCCTTTTTCTATTGGCATGCTTGTCAACATTCGTATTCATACTTACTGTTGTACGTATATTTCTTTCTTCTTATTTTGTACTTGTTTAGAAAATTTGCCCCTGAAAAATACTACTGTTGTAACTGCTTATGTGTAAACCTTTCTTCTTTCTGCACCCCACTCCTGTAATAACCTTGTCAAAGGGTTGACAGTATGTTGAAATAAATGAATAAATGAATAAATAAATAAATAAATAAATAAATAAATACACACGAAGAAGATGAGTACAATAGCTCACTCAATAGTTTACTGTCATATAAGTACAATGATAATATGCCCATTCATCACATCAGCAGAAATCAGGTAACGTAGGAGCAACAAAATTAATGATATACGCATTTGTTGCAAAGGTATACGGGGGAGCCAATTATTCAAAAGCAATGTCTCACTAAATTTAAGCATAACGAAGCCTCGCTGAGGAGCCTTTTTCATCCTTTTCTTGCGAAAAAATAACTCCAAAGGCCTGGACGGTATAACCAACAAGACTCTCAGGAACCTGGATGATGAATCGATAGCCAAACTAACAGAATACATAAACGAGTGTTGGGTAAAGGGAGAAGTGCCAGCTCAATGGAAGAAAGCGACGATAACGCTTATTCCAAAACCTGGTAAGAAGCTTGAGATAGACAACCTCAGACCAATCTCCCTAACATCCTGCGTCGGAAAATTAATGGAACATGTCATTTTAAACAGAGTAGACAACTTCTTAGAGGATAATAACATATACCCAGATACAATGATAGGATTTCGCAAAAATCTTTCGACACAAGATGCGATGCTCCAACTTAAGCATCAGATAATCGATTATAACACGCGCTCGAGAAGGGCCATCTTGGGCCTTGATCTTAAAAAAGCTTTCGATAATGCCAACCACGCAACCATATTGGAAAACATCGAACGAATAGGACTAGGGCAACGGACGTATAACTACATCAAGAGCTTCCTATCAGACAGGAAAGCAGTCATCTCCGTCGGAGGGCTCAAGTCGCCCGAGATCGACATAGGCGGGGCCGGCACGCCGCAAGGCACTGTCATTTCGCCAATGCTGTTTAATCTCGTCTTGATGGGACTCCCCGAAAAATTAAATCACATAGAGTCCCTGAATCACACAATCTACGCGGACGATATTACTATCTGGACCTGTGATGGCAGCGACGGATCAATAGAACAACGACTCCAGACTGCAATTAACGCAGTAGAGGAACACCTCATAGGAACAGGCCTCACATGCTCTGCAGAGAAATCTGAACTTCTATTGTACCGCACCACACGTAGAGGCAGGCCTCCCAAAGGATACGACAGAAACAAGGCTCATGAGGAAATCAAGCTACACACCAAGAACGGGCGGAATATCCCAATAGTCAACCAGCTCAAAGTGCTGGGTCTGGTAATCGAGAACAAAGGCACAAATAGGGAAACCGTAAAGAAATTAGACACAAAGGTAACAAACACCATGAGATTAATCAAACGAATTACTAACAAGCACCAAGGTATGAAGGAAGAAAGTATCATACGGCTTATACAATCATTCGTAATCAGTCAGATCACATACATAGCACCCTTCCACAATTGGTTTGCAGCTGAAAAGCGTAAAATTAACAACATGATAAAAAAAGCATACAAACTAGCTCTAGGGATTCCCGTCAGTACGAGCACGGATCTCTTGCTAAAGTTAGGACTCCATAACACACTGGACGAACTCATAGAAGCACAACAAACATCTCAAGCAGAGAGACTAACCAAAACCAAAACGGGACGGCATATACTAAGCAAACTAGGAATGAATTATCACAATCTATACGGGGAAAAGAGGACGATAACGAGAGAAATTCGTGACAAACTCCTAGTACCAAATATACCCAAGAACATGCATCCAGGTTACAACGACGGCAGACGCAAGAGTAGAGCAGAGAAAATTATCCGAAGCTTTGGGTCAGACGACAGAGCAATCTTCGTAGACGCGGCTGAATACCCAGACAGAAGTAGCTATGTAGCAGTAATCGTAGATCACACCCAAAAACCCCTTACAAGCGTATCAGTTAATACCAAACATTCCGAGACCGCAGAGGAGGTAGCCATTGCACTAGCATTGGTCTCCACGAATGCTCAGTACATCATAAGCGATTCTCAAGCGGCCATTAGAAATTATGCAAAAGGTAGGATCTCTTCTGAGGCATGGCACATCATCAGAGTCAATGAAGCGAAGTTCTCGGATGCAGAGAAGAACGGCAGGCGATTGCTCTGGTTCCCAGCGCATACGACTCCAGACATTCCCGCAGTCAACCTCAACGAGGTAGCACACCGCGAAGCTCGAGGTCTTACTCGCCGAGCTGAGCAAAGAGTGACTTCCATCGGTGAGGAGAACGCGGAGGAGGAAATCTGGAGAGAAAAAGATATATTAACAAGATTTAGTGATATTACCAAATTCTATCAAAATCGGAGGCGGGTATTACCACCGCCTCACACTAAACTGAACAGAGCTGAGTCTGTTACTTGGAGGCGACTACAAACAGAAACTTATACGAGTCCCGTGCAGCTAAAAACTTTCTACCCCGATATATACGAGAGCGATATGTGCAAGCTATGCAAGTCTGTTAGAGCCACCCTTCAACACATCTTGTGGGGATGTGAAATATACCAAAATAAAATGGCAGTCTCCCCAGAAAATCTACGGGCGCGGTGGTCGGCCGTGCTGCTCAGCTCAGAACTCCAAGACCAACTTTGGGCCGTCCAGCGAGCCAAGGAAGCCGCACGGGAGCAGCAGCTCCCAGTGGCCATCTAGGCGGCCCCAGGCCCGGGCCTCCCAATCGCCGGATTCCAAATAAAGTTATCACATCACATCACAAAAGCATTCTATCATCTCATTCTTGCGCATGCGTTTGAAGGGATTATTATTGTTGTTGTTGTTGTTGTTGTTGTTGTTAGATTTATCGACCACCCTCATGCAGCCTTTCACGGTTTCTTGTGGAGCTTGATGAAACTCTGCAGCAGTGGAGCTCAGTGGACCAATTCTGCTTAATCGGAGACTTGAATGTCAACATTTTATGCCCTGAAAAAGTGACTGTTTGTGATTATTTGTCGACGTTGTCCGCTTATGGTCTGAAATGTACAATTGGAGCTTCTACTAGAGCGGAATCAGTTGATAATTAATAGCCTAATGTAATCTTGCTTAGATCACATAGCGGTCAGAGCTCCCAGCTGTTCCTTCAGCTCATGTACTATAGCACAAAGGTTGGCTGTACTTTGTAGCATGCCGTCTTGTATTACCGAGCGCGTCTGGAACGCCGTCGGTCGAAACTGCATCTGGGCAGCGCAAATGCCTTGTTCCTATCGTTGATCAATCCAAGCTTGATAAGCTTATCGTTTCGTTTGACTAGGCATCCTTAACCAAAGAAGATTCGTCGGACAAAGTGTATGAAAGGTTCTGTACGCAACTGAAAAACAAAAAAATTGAATTACGTTGCACACGGCTGATATCTAAGCCGATGAGAAAGGGTCACTGCTGGATGAACACGGAAATTCTTGCTTCTATTTCGTGTCGAGCCACATTATAGAAAGGCTGCAGAATAAATCCCAGAAACCAAGCACTGCGATTAGAATACAAGTCGGCAAGAACTAGAGTTGTTGCTCTCCTGCATTGCGCCAAACGATGTTACTGGCGCTGTTCTTAGCTGTAGCGAAAGTGTTTGACACCCTGAATCATCAAATCTTGTTAACTAAACTATTTTGGGGGATTAAGTGGGCCTTTTTACAATATTCTCGAAAACTAGTTGAGCAACAGATTTCAAGAGGTCGCTACCGATGATAAGGGCGTTTTTAGGTCTACGCTATCACTGAAAGATAGAGTTCCTCAGCTAGGGGTCCATTTTATCGCTGTTGTTGTTTAATGTCTTCGTTAATGACTTCCTTTGACAATTTCCAAATGTTCAGTATTCCAGTATGCTGACGACACTGTGTTACGGCTAAACATCTCTTTTACAAAATGTCCACTGAAATGTTGCGAAATGACGTGTGCAAGGTAATGCGTTTGTTCAGTAATAATGTAATTGTTGTTAATGCCCTAAAAACACAGCTTGTTTGTTTTCGCTCTCCACTCAAGACTACTGTAATTAACACGCCTCTATACTTACATGAGTCGAACTGTGTCTTGTAAGTGTGCGCCTATTCCATACGTGGATTGTGTGAAATATCTCGGAATCTCTTTCGATAGTAACTTATCGTGGCATCATCACTTATTTGTTCTAAACTGAGGTCAGTAGCTTGGCTGTTGTTTAATATCAAAAGTTTTGCACCCTTGTCTGTAAAAGAAGATTATTGTACATGCACTGGATTTCAGTGTGTTGAGATGCGGCATTACAGTCTTCGGCTTCTGTTCGGATCTTTGGAGATGCAGGGTAGACAAGATAATAAAAAAAATATTTTTTTAAATGTTACCTACGATTCCCCAATAGTAACAGCTGCAAATATCTTCCGTGAACTTGCTCTACCGAATTTTCATTCATTGCTTATAGAAACAGTTGTCGTCAAACATTTTTGGAATTCCGCATTCAAACAAAAAAGTGCCGCCGCAAGGGAAATGAGAAAACATGCCCGTTAGGTAGTTCCTCGTTCAGCCATAAGGTATGGTGCGGCCAGACGCTGTGCATATATGCCGGACATCTTTAACAAGTTACGAGATGAAATCTTTAACGTGACATCGAAAAGCACGCTGAAAGAATTATTAAAGCAGCTGTGGTAAAATTAACCTCCAGAACATTTTTGCATCATATTTACTTCTTCAACTTCTTTGTTTTAAGTAGAATAACCAAACGTTATCTTGTTCCAAAAAGGAAAACTACTAGAAAAAGGAAAACTACTAGATAAAATAAAAAGTAGAATAGGATAAGTACTAGAAACATGGAAACAACGAGAAATGTATATGGTGAGTTCTCATCTTTGCTGATTTCCTTATGGACGTCTTCATCTTTTTTTTTTTGCTCCAGATTTGTGTCATCACAACAATTAACATGGCTGTTCAAGGAATCATTAAGATGTATTTACAAACAGAGCGTGTAGCACAAAGACTGCAGCTATACCGTGCAGTTCAAGCGCTATATCTTATCTTTATGTGGCACCGTAACTCCGTCTTCGGGATCTAGCAACCCCTCCGTGACAACACCTTCAATGTTACAGCACAACGTAACCTCCACGGAAATTCGCTTTGTGGCTCTTTTTGAATCTAGTGACGGGACTTCATTTTCTTAAATTCCATATAGAAGGGGCGCGCTGAGCGACAGAATGTTACGTAATCAGAGGTGCAGAAGAGGCTTCATGGAAGAACGTAGAAACGTTCTCGAAGAGGAGCGGCGTAGCCAAATATACAAAATATTTAAAAATACCTTGCATTTAGAGGCTTTATGTGCAATTTAATTTGGTCCTGCTTAAAGAGGTTTCTGTAGTTTCCGGCGTTTTAGGGCGATTGGGCTCACTATCCTAAACCTCAATATCGTCTTCCAGCCACATGCGCGCTGAACGCTTGGAGCAAGCTTATAGTGAATACTGCTCCACGGAATATGGATAGCATAGCGCACAGATCCTTCCTACGTGTCCGTGTCAGTGTTTTCTGCTATAAACCTCTTCTTGTAAGCTGCAAACATCACTAGAATTTGATTTGGCCATTCTCGCGGAGCGTATGCTCTTTTCACACACAAAAAAAAAAGGTACAGATCTACCAGCAGGAAATACTTTGTCCGCTTGGACCTCGGAGTCACTGACGCGCCGTCCATTGCGAGATTTATTTTGCACGTCAGCGGCTTAACACGTCAAAAACGTTATGTAGCGGGAATGACGCCAGACCGACGCAGTTTCCTACGATCGTGATGCAACTATGCATGCCATGACTAGAGAAGGAAGCAAAGTCATACAAAACAGCGTACCAGCCTCACCCACGGAACGTGGAGCGTGGCAGTGTACGCACATGAACAAGCACGTATAGATGTGTACAGAACGTTTTCCTTTCCCTTTGCTGATCGCAGGGTGCTTTCTTCCGCCGCAGGCCAAAGAAGAATGACCGCACAGAAAGGTCCGCCTCGTGTTCGCGTTGATACAGGGCCTAGTATTTTCTTTTTCTACCGTGCCGAGAGATCAACGAGTGGTCACTCTACGTGCGACTCGCCAGAAAGCGGGGCAGGGGAGGGCGATGTCGGTACACGGGGCCCGCAACTCACGCACGCGTCCATAGACACTGCAAGGCCGCGCATTCTCGAAGGGACTCGCACGACAGCACGCCGGCCAAGTGTGGCGCAAGAGGAGGCATCACCTCCGCACGGAGCGGCGCCGTGACGGGCGTGTTAGCCGGGGGATGGCCAAATGAATTTCGCCGGTTAATTAGTCGGCGAGACGGAACTGCTTTCGCCGCACGGCCCGTAATTGACTCGTCTTTCACGTCGCGCAACGGACAGAGGCGGCGCGCAGTGCCTGATTGCCCATCACTTGCTTCTCTTGCCGTCGAGGGCTCAATTAGGCAGCCACGCGCGCGCGATCGAAGGCGAGCGCGCGCTGGGCGCGGAGGGAGCGCACACCGCGCCGCTTGGCCGGGGCTGCTCAACGCCGGCGCGGCGGCTGTTGACATGCGCGGCAATTATGGCCGGCCCGTAATTACTCGGCGCATCCTCGCCGATACGACGTGCTGCGCGGCGGTAACTCGATACTCGCGCGCGTGCTTGCAGTGGTGCATCCCCTCGCCCAACCCTCTGCAGGCGCGCGCTGACCGGCCAGCACGACAACCTGACGCGCAACTGCCGCGCATGCTGGTATAGACTGGTGCGCGCGGCTCGACCGCCTGATGTGTATACGAGATGTGTCGTGGCTTAGTGCCCTCCGCTCTTTTCTTTTTTCGGTTTTTCGCTTCTGTGCAGTCGGGCTGACGGCTACAGGGAACTATAGCCTGCGCCGTTTTGGGTGTCTTCGTTGTGGCCGACTGCTGTACTACTTGGAAAGATGTTCAAGCTCTGAAAGTGGCCGCGTCAGGATGACTTCGATGGGCCCAATGGCTGAAGCGAGTTGAGGTTTCTGCACAGACTTTTGAAAGACCTAAGTAGTCGCAACTTTTGAAGGCGTAGCAAGACGTGTTGTTGCACGAGTTGGTTCATGACACTGAATAAATAAAAAGAAGACTGTGTGTGTGTGTGTGCGCGCGCGCGCGCGTGTGTGCGTGTGTGTGTGTGCGTGTGTGTGTGCGTGTATGTGTGTCTGTGTGTGTGCGCGCGCCCTTTTAATTAATTCCGCACAGTTTTGAAACAGCTATTGATGGTATACTGTTGAAGTACAGCATGCTCTTTTGTTGCTTTGCCTAGTTGGTGTAGGGGTTGGAGGACGGACTTCGCGGATGAAAAACCCAAACTTGGGGGTGATTTATTCTACATTTTGTACAGGGAGGTGAGCGTCAAGTAACAGACGTACAGTCATTACGGGCCGGCAGCAACTCGGACGCTGCGGCCCGCGGCAAGAAGTTCGAGAGAGGTGAATCAGGGAATCAGGGCATGTCCCAGAATGCTCAGGTCTCTCTGGAAGGCTTCTTATAAGCCCTTCGAGCACTGCAAGTCACGTCATGTTTGACCAATGGGAGAGTCCACTCCGATGACGCCACTTGCAGCCAATGGTAGGCGCCCGTGTCGCGTGGCACACCTGTCGGGGCTCTCTGCGGCCTTGCCACGCAGACTGGCAATCCACTTGTAGGCTGGAGAAGGAGCGGGGGGGGGGGGCGCTCGTGCACCTGCTTCATTGTCGGATGCCCACCTGCTCCCGGTGACTCGGCTCCGCAGCGGTGGCAAATGCCTTCTTCAAAGACGAAGGGGGTCGATTGCGCTCCATTGTCCCAGGCCCCCTTCTAATCCCGGCGACGCACGAACTTGTTGCCTTAAACTTGTTTGCACGGCCGCTTCTCTGGAATGCACTTTCCTGCCTCTGCATTCCTCAATTAGCTGTGCTGCCACTCGAAGCGGTTTGGGGAACTCGAAGTAGCCTCAGGAACCAGCTCCATATCTAACAGCTCGTCCTCGCCCCGGTTGTTCTGAATGGCCGGTGAACTCAATTCGCTGGCCAGGAGGAACGCAGAAAGAAGCTGCAGGGTACTGGGGTCGAGCCTCGTTTGACGAACTTCGGGATCCTAGGCCCTGGAGAACAAACGTCAAACAAACCAAACAACACAGCGCTGCACCACGCATAAGCGCAGGCTCTTCACCCCTGACTCGCCAGGCTATTACTGAGTCAAAATCAACCCTGATCTTTTATTTCCCCAATTTCGACAACAGTTCCAACCACCCTTCCAAACAGCTATCCATTTCTCCTCGATTGCCGACAAGACCAGAGTACTATTGTTGTTGCAAAACAAAAGGGTCGTTGACGATGCAAACAACAAATGAAAACAGCCGAACATAACTTAAGTGGCCTAACTACACGAACAGCATGTTTCCAATTTATCGCAGTGGCGTACTTATCGCACGTAATGGTGCCACTGAACAATCTGGTCAACCTCGCAAGTACGTAATCACAAGCGCACTAGCCTTGTGGTCACTAAACAAAACGCGTACTTGCGTTGTAGGCAAACTTTTCATTTACGCTTACTCACGCTTCTTTCCTGAAAGTCCTGCAGGACACGTGACGTAAACGAACAATTAAACTTGCGGGACTTACACACTCCGCAGAACCCTTAAAATGATGCGTCTTATACTAACTCTTTCCACGCACGCTCACTAAAGAAGTCAGAATACGGCTGCCCTCCACACACACACTAGCAACCCAGTCATAAAGTCTGCTTCCTTCGTCCACACAGGACACGCGCTAATGGAACTAAGAACGCTTCTCCGTGCAAATCATGCACTCACTGAAAATCTACGCGCTTAACCTTAGAAAATTCAACACTTAAAAAGAAAGGTTAAATAACACACGCGCTTTACCATAGGCCTCTGAACGATAACCTTGACCCTCAGGTTACTTACACACACAAAAAGAAAGCCTATTTACTTATTAATGAGCATCTCGCGAGACTACAGGTTTACATAAAACGCGTCTTTCAAATCTCGGAGCTTCTCAAACGAAAACATAAACAAAGCTCAAACCTTACATATTGAAAGAAATCCTAGTCTCAAATCGCGAAAACATTCCGATGCTCAAAAATAAAACAAAATAACACGTTTCATTTCTACGGAAGCTCTCTTGGCTTCGCGTTCCCGATTGCTTACGACTGACTCATACTTTCAGTCGTACCCGGGGAGGCCGTGGTCTCAAAGCTACTCTGGCTGCCGAGAGACAACAAAAGGGCTGATTCACTATCAGCTCCCCCAAGACGTTACGGTCTCCTGCCAATTTGCGTCCTCGCGCCCCGCTTTCAACAAAAACTGGATTGACCGCGTCGCTACTCCCCACCTGGTCTCGTCCTGCCACCTTGCGTTTCTTCGAACTGCACGCTGAGCTGTGAAAAGAACTACGGAACGACGAGGAGCTTAACTGCCCCGTGCCCTTTGTCCGCGTCCGCGCAGAACATTCTTCGCGGTGCCCCTTTGACCGGTGGCTCGACCATTCTGGATGCGTCAACATCGTCCTTGACGACCGCACCTTTTTCCTCGCGCCCTGCCCTTTTGGGTTTCTCGCCATCTTTGGCGGCGCTACATTAATTACCGACTTTCGGTTTTTACCGCGCTTCTTTTTAAGGCGCTTTCTCTTTGCACAAGCCTTCATGTCGCCTTCTCGTGCCTCGTGCTGGCCGGTACACATTTCGTCGGCCCGGATCGGCCTCTTACCCGCACAGTCTGAGTGATTTACATTTAAATCTACTCTCACTTTGCCTCGACTGGCGGACAGCTCAACCGACTCTGGCACAATGCAGCAGGCTTTACTCGAGTAAGACAACTCGCACTCTTGCGAACTGCCCTCTACTACATTGCCCAGCGCACGCTGTGAATCGGCACACAGCCCGTCGGTATCGATCGCTGTCTCACGCGCACAGTCCGAATGATTAACAGAATCATCCCTATCTAGGCTATCTAGACTGGCGGAGAGCCGCACCGATCCCTGAACAATGCAGTTGTTCTCTCGTGAGCTACGGAGCTCGCCACCCCGAGAACTATTCTCAACTGCATCGTCCAGCTCGCACTTCATTTCTGCACGCACATCTGGCTCTACATGGGTGCTCCCTTCTGTCTGGTCAACAGTACCCTTTTCCTCGCTAGCAACCTCGCTAACCTTACCAGCGACGCACACGCTCGGTAACTGTGCCAATTTGTTCGCAGCTGGCCTAGCTGTCTCCACAGTCATCTGTTGGCACAGCACCTCGTCGCTCTCACTACGGCCTTTAACGGCCTCTGTTGCCACTAAGGCATCGTTAGCAGCTAGCCTTTTCCCTTCACTTATTAATCGGCAGTCAATCTCACAGGCACTACTCTTTTCGTCGGCTTCTGGCGAAAATCCGCTAGACACTTGCTCTGTACTTCCTACAGAATTCTCAGACAGCCGTTGTCTCTGTGCCAATAACTGATCACAATGCTGTATCTCTTTGATCAGCGCTGCCTTCTCTCTCTCATACTTTTCCTCTTGCTCAAGCTTACGTTGATTCTCACGTTCGCGTGCCTTCTCACGTTCGTGACGCTGACACCTAAGAGTAAGTTCTTGAAGCTCCTGCTTCCGTTCATTCTCGCGTTCTTCACGCTTAAGCTCACTCCTAAGTTCACGACGCGCTCGCAAACGTACACGACGCTCTCGCTCCCGTGGCTCCTGTATCACTTCCCAAGCAAGCTCAATGCTTTTGTGATCATTGCCACTATCATTAATCGCCTTTATGATAGCTGGCGTTTCCATCCGTTCGTCCGCCTCAACTCCCAAATCGTCGCACACCAACAACAAGTCTAACCTCGTCAACCTTCTAAGATCCATGGCAGCTGCCCCGACAGGTGGTTAAAACTGTTTTCCTTAATTAATTTGTGCAAACACACAATGCAACAAACTCCCGATTCCCAGAACTATCAAAATTGAACACACAACCTTTGAGTCTGGCGAATCATAAGGAAAAAAACCACGCGCTCACTTACGGTTGCAGCACCCTGCCATCCGGTTCGTTCGTCCGCTGTTGCCGGTTCCTTCCGGACTCCCTGGGTCGAAGGCTCGCTCCTTCTTCGATACTCCCAGTCTCTTCGGACCTCTTTCGACGAAGGCTCACTCTTCTTCGCTCTTCCCGGTTCCTTAGGATCTCTCTCGACGAAGGTTTATCCGTAGCGCTGCCACCAGCTGATGCATTCGGAGGCGATCCTACCGCTGCCAACCAGATGTAGGGGTTGGAGGACGGACTTCGCGGATGAAAAACCCAAACTTGGGGGTGATTTATTCTACATTTTGTACAGGGAGGTGAGCGTCAAGTAACAGACGTACAGTCATTACGGGCCGGCAGCAACTCGGACGCTGCGGCCCGCGGCAAGAAGTTCGAGAGAGGTGAATCAGGGAATCAGGGCATGTCCCAGAATGCTCAGGTCTCTCTGGAAGGCTTCTTATAAGCCCTTCGAGCACTGCAAGTCACGTCATGTTTGACCAATGGGAGAGTCCACTCCGATGACGCCACTTGCAGCCAATGGTAGGCGCCCGTGTCGCGTGGCACACCTGTCGGGGCTCTCTGCGGCCTTGCCACGCAGACTGGCAATCCACTTGTAGGCTGGAGAAGGAGCGGGGGGGGGGGGCGCTCGTGCACCTGCTTCATTGTCGGATGCCCACCTGCTCCCGGTGACTCGGCTCCGCAGCGGTGGCAAATGCCTTCTTCAAAGACGAAGGGGGTCGATTGCGCTCCATTGTCCCAGGCCCCCTTCTAATCCCGGCGACGCACGAACTTGTTGCCTTAAACTTGTTTGCACGGCCGCTTCTCTGGAATGCACTTTCCTGCCTCTGCATTCCTCAATTAGCTGTGCTGCCACTCGAAGCGGTTTGGGGAACTCGAAGTAGCCTCAGGAACCAGCTCCATATCTAACATTGGACAGTTAGGGTGCGGTCAGCAGGTTTCCCTTTTCTCTGCCAACCAATATATATATATATATATATATATATATATATATATATATATAACGTTTTACGAAGGTTGACTAAAAAAAGCGATCGCTTCCATTGAATGAGTTAAACAGCGTCACTTCTTGCTCATTAGCAAAGGCAATGCATCTGGTGACTTGAACCCCCTGGGTAATGAATCTGGCTACGTGCCGCCGTCTTGCTGTTCCGCCTGTTCACCGGGGAGTCGAGCACTTATACGTGCGCCTTCTTTTTACGGTTTTAACTCGAGATGAATAACTCCAGAGTATCAAACGCGTGCAAGAGAAGAAGAAGACAACACGGCAGCGACTAGACAGGACAGGCAAGAATCTCGGTTGCACTAACTTGGGCTTGATTTCATTAGTGTCACTGTCCGAAGACGGTCAAGGGTCGTATCACAGTTATCTTAGTTAAGAACTGAGACTTAAGCTAGTGTTGCTCTTACCTTATTAGGAACTTGCTATGGTACACGGAGGCAGCATTAAATATCTATTTCGACTACTTGTTGAATCCTTTGTTTTATCACTTAAGCCTTCCTTGTTTGCATTATACGGCTAAGAGTAGCAGTGCAACCCAAGGGCGTCCGTATCTCCTTAAAGCTCGTGTAAATGAAAAATCTTATCAAACTGAATTCTCGAGGCAATTAAATTGCGCGTGCCGCTTGTTGCTGATATTTCAAGCAAACTACAAATGGTGGCGCAATAAGAGAACACATTGATAAAATGTCGAATCTATATGGAGAAGCAGGACATGGAATGTGATCGGAAATAGCTGGATATTCATTAAGATGATTCCCAAGTGTTATTTTGCTGTTTGAATCCTGTTTTTAGGGCTAGTGCTCGATGCCGAATAAAGCAACTCAACTCCGCCAGTTTGTTATATGCACAGTTATGCATACAGTTAGGTCGCTATGTGTAGTTGTGTTGGTCTCCTTGTTTGTGGAACTGTGCATGTCTGTGCTTGTCCTTGTACTTTTTTCTATGCCTTTTTATCCCTCGCGTGCGGAATTTTGCATGTATGCATGCTCCACCATCCAGCTCTCTTCGGTATTCGTCAGAGCGTTCAGTGTTTCTCTTTTTGTTTGTTTTAGATGTGACGAAGAGCATCCAGAGCCACCCAAAAGCACCAGCCTCTTCTTTCACATTGTTACCAAGTTCGAATATTGTTTAAAACAGTGGCTGCGATCGGTTACTATTGTTAATTTCATGAAAACATACAAACACCACAAGAAAGAGAAAGATTTTATCAGCAGGCTGGTAATCGTCTCTTTCTCATAGAAGCTACCCTGTGCCGACTCCCCTTGTGAGAAGAAGGAAAGATGGAAGACGGCGCACAGCACGTCAGGGACAGGCATGGAGAGGAGGAATACTGCAAACGAGGGTCATACGCGCTGAGGCATGCGAGCCGACTGACAATTAACCGTCGCACATCGAAGCGCACAAGTGGCTTAGAAAGAGAAGGAAACGGCGGAGGATAAAGAAAAAGAAAATAGAAGAAAGGGAGGGGGTGGGCTGTGGCTCCCGATATTCACGACTTTTTCTACACAGCAAGGGCGCGCGGGGATCTTGAAGTAGCGGCCGCTGCCGACTTTCGTTTTCGCGCGAACACGAGTTGGCGCATTGTCCGCGGTGGCGTCGCATTCTCCAAAAGTCCACGGGGGTGCCCGGGGGAAAAGGGGAGGGCCGACGAAGCCGGTCGCCGCGCGTGTCTTTTGGCCGCTCTCCTTGCGCCGGCGGCAGAGTCCCATGGCAGGAGTCCGAGTGGTGTCCCGCGCGCGTGCTGAACAGCGGCGGCCATAATGGGCTGCTTGACAGGTAGGCGCATTTATAACGCGGTCCACCGCACTCGGCCCCATTGTCGGCCTGGACGGCTGATATACCCCGCTTCGCCGGTCCGCACTCACTCGATCGTTTCGCGAGTCAACTGCCGCGAGAGACCGAGAGCGGCACCGAAGAAAACGCGGGCGACTTGGCGGCAGCCTACTTTAAGGATGTCCGCCCGAAGGGCTCCCTATAAAAAGGTGGGGAAAAAAGGGGAGGCCCCCCGGTCGACAATGGCCCCATAACGAAGTATCTCCCTCTCCCTTCGGTGTGCAGCGACAGTCCTCCGGTGTACCGGCCCGGCGCCGTTGGCACCGGCGACGCTGCATGGCTCGCTCAACATTTTCTATGGCCTTGTTTGACGTTCAGTTTCGTTACTTTTTCGCCCAGCCCGTCGTGAGCTGGGCGGAAGGACGTCGCCAACCCAAACGCGGGGCGCAAGTATACCTCCCCGTGTGTATAGAGGAACCCGTGCTTGCTGTATTGACACCGCGTTCTGTTCGCACTGATCTTGGCTTTCATAGTGCTCCCCTCTTCTCACGCGGACCCCACTCTCTCATGAAGTGTATAGAGCGTGTATAAACGACGGTGGCGAAGTGTGTGTGTATTGCGACAATTTAAACGTCTCTCCTCGAGTCGCCACACCGTCGCGCAGACTCTACTTCGCGAGGATGTCCGGGGCGCCAGCTTGGTCGAAGTTATTTATGTAGTACGTATACGTGTAGGTAGTGTAGGTGTGCTCGGTGCTCGCTTTTCTGACCGCCGGCGGCTCCGCGGGCTGGCCGGCATGTACGCTCCTCTCACCACGTGTGGGGGTTTCCATCCTTTTGTCGCGTCGATTTTCGCGAACGACGATCTCTTGTTGCCACCCCGCCGAGGCTGTGTACAAACCTTTAATGGAGTGATCCTTTTATCGCCGCCGTGTCTGTTAATATCGCGCCACTGTGCACACGCACGCACGCACCGGTGTCTTCGCGCCGTATGGCTCCGCTCGTCCCGCCCGAACATATATTCCCGCGCGCCCTTCTGATATTTTGCGTCTTCCGCGGCGGGTCTTTGACGCGCGCTTCCTTGGCCCTCCGCCGGAGGCCAACGATGTTATTATTGCGCCCGTAATGGCAGGAGAGAAGGGACGCCCTGAGGAAGTGCGGCGACGCTGCTAAAGGCGGCGCCGCGATCGCGATAAATTTGCCACTGTCGGTGCCCGGCAACGTGTAATGGAGTGTCCGCACAATGGCGCCGTTCTGTGTTGCGGAAAAAAGGTCGCCGCGGCGTTGTGTGTGCGTGCGTCTGCACCGGCGCGCACAATGCCTTGTTGTCCCTGCAATCGGGCCTCCCTTCTTCGTGCAGGGTTCGCTTCTTTTCCTCGCGTCATGTTGTTGTCGTTGAACAGCCGTGTTCATTCTCCAGGCCGCCCAGTTACGCGGTGTTAGGAAAACGGTGCCGCCTTTATCAAACCATATACGGAAGGACTTGTTCGCGGTTTCGCGCTGTTTGCCGTCCTTTCTCCGAGCGCACGAGTAGTACGAACAAACTCTGTGAGTAGCCACCACTGATTTATTTTTCTTCCCTATTACGCTCTCCTTTCGGTGGATAGATAGAACGACAGAAATGCAGCTCATGCACTCACATTATTCTTTACGCAACGTTCAACCTGTGCACTCGAGAGCGTGCATATATATATAAGCTGCGAGTCTGAGGCTCACATCGATAAGTACACACATCTGCTAGCTCTTATACTGTTTTGGTGCAAGCAGACTTGTCCCTTTCGTGCAACTACGTGTTGTAGCTTAACTAAAGCAAACAGAAAGGGCAACTAAACGGGCAGTTTCTCCGACGGTGTAGCGCGAAATGTTGTGCATACCTGCCTTTCATGAAAGCCCTCGTGCACAACACGATGTGTGACGGGAAATTGCCGAGATCTGTGCGATCTGCGTTTGTCTGAACGGAACGAAACGAAAAATGAAAGAAAACGATATTTTTGACCGGAACGGAAACGTAATCGAAACGTTATTTCTTATTTTGTTCGGAGTGAAACCAAAATATTTTTGATCGGTTTTCGGTTCAAGGGGGAAATAGGCAATCCGAAACAAGCGACTTCAGGCAATGTCGTAACTAGCGCGTATCTCAGGGGGCCGCATAAGCGCATATCTCAGGCAGTGATAATGCGAGCAATAGCCGGTGGAGCTCTCCACTAATCTATCCTGCAGCTTGGTGCACTAGAAGATCGGCATCGTAGCAAAACCCAGGGCTTGCGCGTTGAAGAGCTTATCGTTTCATTTTCTACAGGTACAACACTTTGTTACCGAAGTTTTATCGTTCGTTTATGTTCGTTTTATCCGAGCAGTGGTCTCGCATTTGGGTGAGTACACTCGATAACGTGCTGCTTCTGAGATCACGCGCAGTGCCTTGGCTCAAGCACTGAACATGATCTCTGAATTCATAATTCACTTATCGAGAAAAATAAATGCTACGCTTTATGGTTACTTTGCTTCTAAAATTTTTACATGCGAACCGAAACCGTTATGAACCATTACGAAAATTTTTTTTCGCTCCGGAGCAGAACCGGAACGGTATTTTTTTCAGCGGAACGAAACTAAAACCAGAACGAAAAACAGCTCGTTCCGAAACCCTGCGCACAAGTGTCGACATGTTTGATTCAACATTAATTATCTGCAAATGGTTTAGTGGATCGCCTCTGCTTTTAGCATGCTGTTTGCCCCCACTGCATCTCCGAGCGTGGATTCTGTCACGCATGAGAATTGAGGAATCTATCCATTCTGACAGTATATAAGACAGCGTCTGCGAAAACCCAGTAATGGACGTGAAAAGCTGCAGTGGTTATCCAATAACAGTTCGCAGAGGGTTATTGAGGAGTCCGTTTCATGAACTGCAAGCAGACCAGTCTAACACCAGCCTATATAGATCGTTGAAGAGAAAGGAAGTCGAAGAAAATACGTTGATGGTGATCTACTTTGGCTGTCGAAAGGATATAAAGTGCGCAAGCTGATGGCAGTTCGTACCACGAGTGTCGCTGTGCAGTTCGTGATTGTTTGCGGCGTCACTTATCTCCGCGCTTCGGAGGAGAGAGCAGCTAAGCAGGGGCAATCTTTCGAGAAAGGCGGGCCATTCTTTAACGTGTCTGAAATGTCGAGCAGCGCTTGCGACCAGCCGCGCTTTCTTTGCGACGCTTAAATTTCTTCCCACGGAGCGCATGACGCGTCAAAGCGTGCGCGGCTGCTGTCAGCGGCCATATCGCCGAAATCCGATCGCTGCCGGGCCTCCCTTTGTTACCGGCCGCCCATTTCGATATAAAGCAATAACCCGGGCGCAATCTGGCCGCGCAGGAGCCCGCACTGCAAGTGGCCCCGGCGCGATCGGCGTTTAAAGTGACGGACGCCGCGTGGGCGTTCCGCGGTGGTGCCGAAAGCGCAGAGTCAAGCCCGGAGAAGGATCGGAAACGAGGCGCAATGTCGGGACGCTTTGCCGGTCTTTTCTCGTGATCGATCACCGGTCGGCCCGCGTGCACTCTCCCCCCCCACCGTTGCCCTCCTCGTCCGCGCCCTCCCCTCGCCGAGCGGCGCCGTATTCCTCCCACGCGCAGCAGCGCCCGTTATGAGGTTTCCCCCCTGCGGCTCTCGGTCGGCTCGGCTCTCGCTGCGAGAGCTGGTAGTTGGTGCGGCCGGCGATGGGCCGTGTAAATGCCGAGATCCGTCAGCGTCACTCACGGGACACCTCAACATCGCAGGAGCAAAAGTCCCCCGAGAGAAACCGGCGATGACTCTCTGCATATACTTTCAGAAACTTGAGTACAAAGGGTAATAAGTGTCTTGCGTTGAAGTGCGGCGCAGAAAGCGAATGGAGCACGGTGTTTTAATTCGAACGCATTTGCGCGTAACCCAGCGGAAATTAGGAGGCGTGTTTCGGTACGAACTTCGCATTCGCGTAGATATATATATATATATATATATATATATATATATATATATATATATATATATATATATATATATATATATATATATATATATATCTTGGCTTTCGATGTCCAATTGGTCACGTGCAACTACAGTTTGAACGCAGGTTCGCGCTTCGTGCCGACTGTAATTTGCGAGTTTTTTTTTTATGTGTATCTGCTATATAGGGGCTCATAACTTGTCGTTTTAGCTGGCGGAGCATTTGAGTGGCAGTAACTGAAGGAATATTCGGAGCGTCTGCTGGTCAAAAGTGATTATCACAACTGGCCAGTGTCGCTTGCTTACTTTTCAACTCGGCGGACGAATTTCGACGTTTCCCTGGCGATCTCACTTCGCATCCGCCATTGACTTGCAACTTCTGTCATCTTCTACTGGTTGTGAATATTAATTAACTTAATCATGGGGTTTTACATGCCAAAACCACTATCTGATTATGAGGCACACCGTAGTGGAGGACTCCGGAAATTTCGACCACCTGGGGTTCTTTAACGTGCACCTAAATCTAAGTACACGGGTGTTTTCGCATTTCGTCCCCATCGAAATGCGACCGCTGTGGCCGGGATTCGATCCCGCGACCTCGTGCTCCGCAGCCCAACACCATAGCCACTGAGCTACCAGGGCGGGTTGGTTGTGAATATTGACCGCTGCGAAAATTTTTCTTTGGTTCTTCGCCACTGACTCTGGCTGCTGTATTCATTGGCGGCACGGACGCCGTCTTCGGTACCCCAGCATTCGTACTGTGCAGCTCAAGCAGTATCGCCCTTGGTCACGTGGTTACATTAACTGCGGCAACAAGACAAATTGTTAGAACTCACACGCGCGGTTCTTTCCTCCCATCAAGAGCGGTTTTGTTCATACGCCCTGCAATAACAGCAATAATTTACCTTGAATCGTTGTCAGCAGTACATAAACGATGGCTTTGAAAACTTCGGTGCCTCCTAAACAATATTATTCTTAGCCAGCATGAATTCATGCCGTATACCAACAAAGGGCAAACATGCTTGCGGTATTTTCATCTTCTGTAATTTCCTGAAGTAATTTAGCTACATAAGCTTATCATGATGCACGCTAGAATACAGGGGCAATAACAAATGAACCTTTCTGTCGTCGAGCCTGGAACAAGGCGTATCATAGTATATGCTAAGCGCTAATTCGGCCTCGAAAAAAACCGAGCGAGTGGGTGTGGTTAAAGAGACGAGTTCTTTTTTTTTTTTTTTACTGCACGCCCTCACGTCACTGCCGTAGTATACGCCGTATATCATTCCTTTCTGGATGCCACTTTACCCTTTATGCATCCATGAAAGAACACCGATTTACATTTCGGCATTTCCGGCGCTTGTATCCGATGAGAAATAAAACAACGAAACCAGAAAGCAAGAGCGCACAGCCCCGAGTCTCTCTCACTTCATCGCAACAGTGCATGCAATCGATGAATGCGATGAGAAAGGCGTATCGCATTCGTTGCCTGATAAAGAGCGATCAGAACCAAGGAACACGAATGAGCAATTATATTCGTGGCCATTTGGCTTGACAAGCCGTTCTCTCGAATCGAATATGCTCTTCGTATGTGGCATTGAATGTCATGGCGCCTGCTTGGCATACCCTGCATGGGCGCGCTATTCGTCTCGATTGAAACGGTTTGCGTGCCCCGAACACTTTGGAAGCAGCCGGGACACTTTGGGGTGCATTGGCTTCAACTACATGAGCAGAATGGCCACATTACACTGTAATTTTTCTTCGTCATCCGGAAGTCGTAAAGTGTGCTCTTAATGCAGCATTAACAGGCTTATGTGGCTCTTGAGGGTCGTGGGTGAGGATTAAACGTTATCTCACTTCCAAGCCATCGCTGCGTCGTTTTATTCCTGTCTCTCTGTGCACCCTCCCCTCCCTCGCCCCATTTTTTTTTTTTTACTTGCATACTTCACTGCGAGTGGGAAAGCCTTTGGCCCTTAATCCGCTATAATCCGCGTCAAATGCACAAGACATACGCGTCTCGTATCGCGGGGTGATCAAGATGTTCGTGTACATTGCGAGGCTGCTCGCACAACGCACAGCAACGACTGCATGCGACAGAAAACAGACGAAGAAAACTGCAACGCCGACGAGAATCACTGCGGTGATTGTACCCTATAGGGGAGGCGAAAAACGGAGGTGTGAGCGTGGATTAAATGGTATCCTTAAAGCAGCAATCAGTTTTCCGCGGTGTCGTGCAACCGCGGGAGAAACTTGGAATTCGTCTGGCCGTACACATCGGCCATGGCGTTGAAAATGAGGGCAACGTCATAAAGCTGCCGGCAGGTATGTAGAACCAATTGAGATTGGTCGACACCTGCACTGCTCTTGGTAATAAAGGAACTAATGATATGATCAAGGAACCGATCAGCGAGATAAGCCTTGTGAACCACATCAACGAAGATATGGAGAGGAGGGAGGGAGGGAAAGAGATAAGTAGAAGGCAGGGAGGTTAACCAGAATAATGTCCGGTTGGCTACCCTACACCGGGGGAATGGGAAAGGGGGAAAATAAAGAAAACAGGGAGAGAGAGGAGGGAAGGAAAGAAGGAAATTGCGCTGAGTTCGCTGACGTGTGTGGTCTTATAGAAATTGCATTAATAGTCACAGATGGTCGCACAAACCTGTCGTCCTTAAGAAGCACTAAAGCGCCTTCACCGCTTCATGGGCCGATGGGCGATGGGGGCGGTGTTCCAGCAGCACCTGCGCAGAAAGCGGCCGATTGTCCAGTTTTTGGAAAGCTTTGGCGAGTTCTTGTCTCTCTGGGGTGTATCGTGGGCAGTGGCACAGCAAGTGGTCGATGTTTTCTTCGGTGTCGCAGACATCGCATGCTGCACTGTCAGTCACTCCAATTAATGTACAGTATGCCTTTGTGAAGGCAACTCCTAACCTAATATGGCAACTCCTAATATGTACGTGCTCGGCGTACCTCTCGTGCAAAAGGAGCAGAGTTAGTTGTTTAAGAGCAGGTGAAGACAGCTAAGATTTTTTCCTGATTCCTGGTACGGTGAGGTTCACTGCAGGTCGACCCAAACACCGCGGAAGAAACGATGGCTTAGTTGCGGGGGTGAAGCCTGATGGAAGGCAGGTGTAATAATCCGAAATCGTAGTACAAAATGATGCCTGCGGCCTTTCTGACGGTAGTGTTGCCAGATGGCGGGAACGGGCATGGGCAACGTGCCTAATGTGCGCTCTCAACACTTCCACGGCAATGTGTGTTTGTATGGGTTGGTCCCGGGCGATCGCAATAGTCGCTACTGTCGATGTGCATTTTGGCAAACCAAGACAAACCCTGAGAGCCCGAGCCTGAATAGCCTGTAGAGCACGAAGATTTGTCTGGCAAGTGTTGGTCAGAGTGGGCAAACTGTATCTCAAGAAGCCCAGAAAAAGAGCCCTGTACAATTCCAACATTGCATGCACTGACATTCCCCAAGTCTTTCCAGCCAGAAACTTGAAGAGCTGGGAGATTGCTGTCAGACGCTGTTTCAAGTAGGTCACGTGTGGGCTCCATGAGAGATCTCTATCAATGATTATTCCAAGAAATCTGTGAGTCTTCTCGTGAGAAATTATCTGGTCATTTATTGATATTGCGTAGGGTGTCATTGGTTTGCGAGTGAATGTCATCAGTGCACATTTGTCTGACGAGATTTCAAGACCTTGGTTGCGGAGGTATATAGCTGTCAGAGTAGCAGCCTTTTGAAGTCTTGCACGTATCTGAGGAGGTGTCACACCTGAAGTCCATATAGATATGTCATCTGTGTACATTGATATATTGATCGCTGCTGGCAGATGATCAACGAGACCAATGAGTGTGAGGTTAAATAGGGTAGGGCTTAGTACACCACCTTGAGGAACACCTCGGTAGGTGTAGTGTCGTGCGGTTTTACCATCGCCGGTACATACAAAGAAAGATCTCATAAAAAGGTAATGAGAAATCCACTGGAAAACGCGACAACCTAGGTCAACCATCTCAAGAGCACCGATGATAGCCTCGTGAGATACGTTATCGTATGCTCCCGTGACATCCAAGAACAAAGCTGCAGATAACCTTTTGCGTGACTTTTGATGCTGGGCATACGTAGCGAGATCAACAACACTGTCTATTGATGAGCGATCTCGACGAAAACCAGCCATGCAATTTGGTAACAGGTCGTAGTGTTCCAGGTACCACTCCAAGTGGGCAAGGATCATCTTTTCCATTATCTTTCCCACAGAGCTGGCCAGCTCTATTGGGCGGTATGAGGTGAGTTGAAGTGGGGACTTGCCTTGCTTCAGGAGAGGGACCAAGCGACTTGTCTTCGATTCTTCGGGTACCATGCCATCTTACCAAGATACGTTGTATAGATGTACGAGTTCTCTCCGTGCGCCATCACGCAGGTTGTTCAAGGCGCGGTAGGATATTCCATCGGGTCCCGGGGATGAAGAACGCCGGCATAGATCAAGAGCCGCTTCTAGTTCCTCCATTATGAAAGGAAGATCCATGCGGCAGTCACGTGAACCAGGGATGTGACTGGGGGCTGGAAAGCCTGGACCGGTTGCTTGGCCAGCGATCCTTGCACAGAAGTCTTCTGCAACATCAGCATCCAGTCGCCTCTGGAAGAGCGCCAGCGCTTTGAATGGGAAGCGTTGTTCAGGGAGGGAACGCAGACCACGTATGGTTCTCCAGATGTGGGAAAGTGGCTTTCGAGGGTCTATGGGCTGGCAAAAGATTGTTCAACGTCGAGATGCCAATTTATCCATGCGACGTTGAATTTTCCTTTGTAGTCGTCTGGCTGTCCTAAGGTCTTCGATGGATTTTGTACGCCCGTAACGCCGCTCCGCACGACGACGGAGCGAACGAAGTCGCTCCAACTCTATATCCACTTTGTTGTGCTTCGACGAAACCGTGACCGTGGCGTCTCGTATTGCAGACTTGATTGTCTCCTCTAATCAGAGGACAAGCCAGATATGGAGAAAAGTGCAATAGCGGCAATGGAGCTGAATGAATGGTGAAAATGTGTGTGCGTGGCTGTAGCTCCCACAAGAAAGTAATTGGAAAAAATTGAGTCAATCGACGGTAAATCAGCAATTGCAAAAGGTACCGCTATTATATTTACGTTGAAAAATGTAAGACCTTTATACTATTGCAAATTATACCTCGAGCGCGTGCCTGTATAATTATGAGCGGAAAACTACAGGCAGCAACAGCAAAAAAAAAAAAATTGTAGAAACAAATATTGGATCATTTCATTAGATACGGCCGATACTACGGGATTCTCACGGGCAAAGAGAAATTAGATAATAAACAAATAAAGAAAAAAAAAACAAGCAAGCTTGATGTTTGAGTTACTGATAACGCTTCACCAAAAATATCGAGTAATTTAATTCATGTAAAACGTTTTGTTTGTTTCTTTAATGACCTCGGAGACGTAAGTCAGTTGCTATGTTGCAGTGAGTTTTCACGGGCAGGTGCAGGTTTCTTGCGGGTAATAATCATATGATTAATTACTGATATGCCGTATACAGGTTGTCCCACATAATCTGAGCCAAAGTTTTAAAAATGAAAGGCACTCCGGACGCGAGTTGAACCGAATGCATAATGTTGGCACTGGCCTAGAGTTACTCAGGCTATCTTTTGTTTTCCCCTCAACTAACGGATTAGTTATGTTTATTTATTCAACTTTTTAAGTATTGGCTGCAGACCCCAAGTGTGCTACGCAATGTTGTAGAGCACCTTGAGAAACCTCTCAAATTGGTTCCAACACGATATATCTCACGTGGTCCGTGTTTCCGCGTTCCAAAGAAAGCCCGCGAAATGTGAAAAAAAAATACCACGTGACGGGGCGCTTGCGCACTGTTATTGTGCTGCTCTCAAGGATGCGATGGATGAACAACGTCGGCTGCAGGGAGACTGGCCTGCGACAGGGCATTTGTGCCGTCATGCGATAATTAAGAGCCGCATGCCCAGACGCCCTACACCAGGCATAACGCCCTGTCGGGGGCTAGTCTCGCTGCAGTCGACCTTGTTCATCCATCGCACGCTCGAGAGCGGCACAACAACAGTGCGCAAGCGCCCGTCACGTGGTATTTGTGTGTGTGTGCGTGTTTGAAATTTTGCTTCTCGCCAAAAGAAACGGTAAATTGAGTAGCATGGTGCTTCCTATCGTTTTCTCCCGTTCCGCAGATATATAATCCTACCTATTTCTCGCGTCAAGATGAGGCGAGTGAGATCGAAATGAAATTGATTTCATGGTGGTTCAGTGAACACTTTAAAAAAAAAATTGTTTTTTAAGTTGCCTGTGGCAGATGGCACAATTCTAGTTCGTGAGCTGGTCTGCTCGAAGAGATGGACATTACTTGCACAAAAAGAAAAAAAAACTGAAATGCATAATCGACCAATTAACAAAAACACCAATTAAGGTTTTAACTAATTACCTTATGGCACATATTACAGTTTACAAATTACAGTGGGTGAGACTGCAAGGCATGTCCACTTAAAAATAATTGTATGGATGACATCATTTACGAGGTATCCGCCGTCAACCTTGCGGTAAAAATACACTGCCGTTCAACTTACTTTTCTAACAAAACGTCGTTTTATGCGTTGAAGTACAAAAGTAACTGGAACGCCGATGCATTTCTCCGCAAAGTTCGGTATTTAATATCTCGAAATTGGGGTCATCCTGAGAATTCGTTGCAAGCGGATCCGGCTTGCGAAATCTCTGGCTATAATTTGTATGTTGCAATATGTGCCGTATGGCAAATAGCCAAAATTTTAATTAGTGATTTTTACAGCCAAGCTGTATATGGCTGGCCCATTCGTCCGTCCGTCTGTCTGTCGCCTGTACGCCGAAAACTTCTACGGCGCAACTCTATGCGCATGCGCGAAAAAAAAAAAAGAGGCGCGCAATTGGCTGCGTCAGTAATGACGTCGTTGCTCTCCGCCGCAGTCGAGCGCACGTGCAGCAGTTTCTCTCCGGCAGCTTTCGATCAGCAACACCGCCAGCAGAACCAAGTACGTGCTCGTCTACGCCGTGCCGATGCTGCAGCCCGGGCGCAAGAACAGGCTCGTGCAGGCGAGCGCAAGCACCAACTGCGTACCGAGGAGCCGGCAGCCTACCAAGCCGTCGTTTAATGAACCGTCGGGATTCACCCAGTGATAAACACCGGGGCCACACGTTTCAGCTTCGCTGGTTAGCCATCTGGAGCTATATACAATAACCCTATGCTCCCGCATTCTTTGTCTTCTTCCACAGCTAGCTCCTGGCCGCTTATCATTCAGGGTAGAATTTCACTTCTTTCCTGTCGTCGTAATGGGGAGGCGGCGTTTACGGGGGTATAGCCATTCATCGTTTTACGTGATGGCCAGATTTAATTTTAAAGCAATTTAATTTTGAATAATCGTAAGCGACAATGGCGGACTGTGGGCATACCGTCACTGACGTCGTTCTCTCCGTTGCAGATGAACGTGTGTGTAGCCTCCTTAAGAAGCACTAAGACGTAACCAATAATTGAGAAATATTGCAATGAACCGTCGGGATTGAACAAGTGATAAACACCGAGGCCGCACGTTTGAGCTTCGCTGGTTAACCATCTGTATACCGAGTGCTTGGGCGGAGATTTACTTTTTTGAGAGCATGCACCTTAGCGCCGTAAGACCCGCCGTGGTTGCTCAGTGGCTATGGTGTCGAGGTCGCGGATCGAATCGAGGTCGATCCGCGACGACGAGGTCACGAGGTCGCGGGATCGAATCCCGGCCATGGCGGCCGCATTTCGATGGGGGCGAAATGCGAAAATACACGTGTGCTTACATTTAGGTGCACGTTAAAGAACCCCAGGTGGTCGAAATTTCCGGAGTCCCCCACTACGGCGTGCCTCATAATCAGAAAGTGGTTTTGGCACGTAAAACCCCTTAACTTAACTAAGCGCCGTAAGCGCGCGTGGGAAGTGCGTTCCTCGCTCGATGATCGGTGGCCTTAACGCACGTGCTCTCACGCGAAACCCTGACCTCGTCGCAACTTCTTTTTTAATTAAGTTGCAGCACAGAAAAGACACCATCAATACATGCGCCTGTACATCTGCATAAAGCAGAGCTTGGGCCCCTATCTCTGCGTTCTATGGGGTTGCTCACTGAGCTCGCTATGGAGCGATCAAGGAGGCAGCGGCGCTCCGAGCAGCCTCTGGCTGTTACGGAGTGGCCATTTTCCTTGCGCTTTCTGACGTGCGGCGGAGTGCTTGAGGCTTCTCGCTTCACCTCTGCCGCGGCTTCTCCCAGTGTGCCACTTGCTCCTGGGTAGCCCTTCTCTCCCCACACTTTCCCCTCTTCCTCCCACTTTCCTCGCTTTCCTACCACCACCCCACCCCACCTTCTGAGCCCCTTCCCATACCCCAACACCTTCCTGAAAATCAAAAAGCAGGCCATTATAGCAGATCAGGGGACACGAACTGGTGGTTTAAGCATTGGACTCGTGTCGCTAGTGCGCAGTCAAACTAGCAAGCTCGCGTTCCTCAAGGCTATGTTTGACGTTGAATGGTTGAAGTGGGCGCGTGAAGTGTGATGTGAGTGTGAAGTGTGTGATGCCTGCTAGTTCAACGAAGGATATGCTGGAAGCACTGCTGGCTCTTGAATCAGTAATACTATGCTCTACTTCCACACACACTCAGTAGCATAATGGCGATGTCTCGCCCACTTGGTCCATTCCGTCGTCCAAAAGTGCCCTTAATAATGCAATGGAACTGCGCCGGTATTATACAGCGTCTTTCTGAACTCAGCCTTTTCCTTCGAGACAAACCTATACCAACTCTAGCCCTCTCGGAGGCCGGTCTCCCAAATGGAAGGACGATCCCAGGGTACATCAGACATGGAAATCCGGGTATATATACAATCATTTGCAAATGGAAGTGCGATGATATACATCAGGCGAGAAATACCTCACGTCACCTTACCAGTGCAAGACCTTTGTTCTACCTTCTTGGAAGTCGCCGCTGTGCAAGTGTGCCTAGGAAAACGAAAACTCAGTGTGGTGTCGGTGTATATAAGTCCGCACAGGAAGGTCTCCATGGGGGCGTACATAAAAAACCTTTGCATTCGTTGCCCCTCTCCTATAATAATCTGTGGCGACTTTAACGCACATCATTCGCTTTGGGGTGATAAGACTGCAGATTCTCGAGGCAAGGAACTTGTCACAGCCGCGGATGCTGCTGACTTTTGTATCGCGAACGATGGCAAACCGACTTTCTTCAGACCACCAGATTTCCTTACTCCTGATTTGAAACTAAAGAATCTCTGCGCAGCGCGTAGGAGAGCGGAGCGAAAACTAATGAGAAAAACGGGAAATCCATCTGCGGAAACTGAATACAACAGGATAAGCGCTGTCATCCGTCGTCACATAAAAAGGTTAAGACGAGTTCAATGGGCTGCTTTCTGTGAGAGTTTATCGGCGTTTACTCCCATGACAAGGATGTGGAGAGTAATGAATAGCCTATCCGGAAAGATTCGCCTACACAGGCCATTCGAAGCACTTGCTTTAAAGCAAGGAAAATATTTGCAAACTCTTGCAGAAGATTTTGCAGCCGTATACACATCTGGCAGATCAGCAGGAGTATCGAACCCTCTGTTGTCTGAAGCATCCCATACCATGGATACGCCGTTCACTTTTCGCGAGTTGGATTTGGCGCTTAGCAAATTAAGAAGACGCTGTGCTGTGGGTCCCGATTCGATCAGTAATCAGATGCTGACAAATCTGCCATATGAACAAAAACGAGCCCTTCTGGACACATTTAATCACGTCTGGAGCACAGGAGAGATCCCAGAAGCGTGGAAGACAGCATGGGTGGTGTCAGTGCTCAAGTCCGGAAAGGGTCCTGCAAACCTCACCTCATATCGGCCAGTATCGCTAACATCATGCGTATCAAAGTTGATGGAAAGACTCATATGTACGAAGTTAACATGGTATCTTGAACAAGGAAATAGACTGCCATCATGTATGACCGGATTTCGTCCACGGTTGAGTGCCCAGGACAGTGTCTTGGATCTACTAAGCCATATCGAGCACCATCGCGTTGACGGCCTTTCCACACTCGCCATCTTTATGGACATTGCCAAGGCATACGATTGTGTGCTTCATACAGGCATCATAAACGGACTCCGAGCCATGGGCGTCTCGGGAAATGCTCTTCGATTCGTCCATGAATTTCTCAGTGATCGATGTGTCCAAGTTAAGCTCGGAAGTATAATGAGTGACAAGCGACGAATTTCCCTCGGTGTCCCACAAGGAAGTGTCCCCTATCCCCCTTGTTTTTTAACGTTGCCATGGCCAGCCTTCGAGATGCCCTGAAAGTAGGTCGGACGGCAGTTAAAATGTCCATCTACGCAGATGACATCTGCATTTGGATCTCGGGGTACCAACACAAACGTTTGGCCCGGATAGCTCAGGCCGCAATCTCCACTATCGATCGCCACTTATCGACTCTTGGCCTATCTTTATCAGCAGAAAAATCAGCCTTCATGCTTTTCCCGGGAGTGAGTTGCAAGTAAACACGTCTGACGCTGAATATCAGAGGGCATTCAATTCTTCGTGCTACTCATGTTCGATTCCTTGGCGTCACCATCGACAACAAGCTACTATGGCGTGGTGCGGTCGAAAGTGTTGTGGCTGCATCAGTGCAAAGAATCAACGCACTTCGTCCAGTGGCAGGTGTACGTTGGGGAAACAATCATATATCCATGCTTAAACTGAACGCTGTACTGATAAGCCGCATTCTCTGTCAGCTCCCTCTGATATCACCGTCATCGAGTCAATTCGAGCGCTTGGAGGCAGTGCACAGAAAGGGACTTCGCTTGGCGATGGGAGTTCCAACGGCGGCTTCAAACAAGAAAGTCACCAATGAGGCAGAGTCTCTTCCAGTCCGCCTCTTGGCATCTCAGGCCTTGCTGACGCAGCTATTAAGGCTGGGCGAGTCACGCGCAAGCACGGCGCTTCTCCGGTGGCTAAGAGCAAGAACTCGCTCACATTTCCATGCGGCGCTGAACATCTTCTGATTTTTAGGATTGGAATGGCCTAAACGAAGTCACCTTGACCCGCCATGGTCTTTTCGGGACGTTACCTGCAGCCTCAATGTACCCCACCTACCGACTAAACGCACCATTTCAACTGCCGAAGCCAAGTTTATTGTGCTGGACCACTTGAGCACTGTGTTTCAAAGCTGTTTAGAAGTGTACACAGACGGTTCGGTGTGCGCACAAACAGATAGCTGTGCTGCGGCATTCTGCATATATACCATCCCTTGACGTGTCATGGTCTGGCCGACTGTATCTCGTAGTTTCCTCTACAACAGTAGAAAGCGCCGCAATCACCGCGGCTTTGCGGAAACTACGGGCCTTTTCTGCAAGAGATGTCGTGGTGCTGACGGATTCCAAGTCAGCATTACAAAGATTACATCGGGGCATACCTCTGGAGAAATTTACAAGGCAGTCTCTGGCACTGATTGACGACCTAACGAGCAAAGGATTTAACATAAGGTTTCAGTGGATTCCATCACACGTAGGAATTGATGGAAACGAGGAAGCTGACGCCCTTGCACGCCTAGCGCTGACATGTGTCCCAAAAGTGAAATCTCCAAAAGCTTTTCGAAACCCTAAGGGTGCAATCCGCCTTCACTTTAGAGAGATGCACAATAATCCACACGAATCCTGTGTGACTCATGGATTTACACGCGAACAAGCGACGCTTTTATACCGCATCAGGACCGACTCCGTGTACACCCCAGCTTGGTTATTCAAGACTGGGCTTCGCGCTTCCATACTCTGTGTTTTCTGTGGTGACATTACCGACATCGAACATTTCATTTGGCTATGCCCGGAGTTTGACACAGAAAGAAAAGCGATGGTCGACAACCTACAAAACATCGGTCCCACGCACAGGACCTTTGAGGACGTTGTTTTCCCCGGAGGGCCCGCGGCATTCAGGAAGAGAGCGCAACCACTGCTGATAGCCTTCCTGCGAGACACGGGGCTCATCGACACCTGGTGACACACCCCTGATCTCAACTCGAAGGAGGATCAGGCGGAACAGTTGCCGGCTATGTATGCCAGGCTAACCCCGCCTGCTTCAACATCACCACCACCACCACCACCACCTGTGAAGAACAATCAAAACCGTGCGCCTGTGAAGCAATTTCTCTTCTGATATGATATTTACACGCTCCAGCCTGTGTATGGGAACCCCTTGCGAAGCGTCGAACGACTGCAGTGTCGAGGTTCAGTGTTATTATAGTCTCCATAATATTGTTTCAAGCGGAATGGCCTCCAATTTTTTTTTTTTTTTTTTGAGAGAGCATGCACCTTATCGCCGTAAGCGGGCGTGACAAGCACGTGCCTCGCTCGATGATCGGTGGCCTCAACACACGTGCTCTCACGCGAAACGCTAACTTCGTCGCAACTTCTTTTTCGACTAGGTTGCAGCTCAGAAAAGACACCATCAAAACATGCGCCTGTACATGTGCATAAAGCAGAGCTGGGCCCCTATCTCTGCGTTCTATGGGGTTGCTCACTGAGCTCGCTATGGAGCGATCAAGGAGGCAGCGGCGCTCCGAGCAGCCTTTGGCTGTTACGGAGTGGCCATTTTCCTTGCACTTTCTGACGTGCGGCGGAGTGCTTGAGGCTTCTCGCTTCACCTCTGCCGCGGCTTCTCCCAGTGTGCCACTTGCTCCTGGGTAGCCCTTCTCTCCCCACACTTTCCCCTCTTCCTCCCACTTTCCTCGCTTTCCTACCACCACCCCATCCCACCTTCTGAGCCCCTCCCCATCCCCCAACACCTTCTTGAAAATCAAAAAGCAGGCCATTATAGCAGATCAGGGGACACGAACTGGTGGTTTAAGCATTGGACTCGTGTCGCTAGTGCGCAGTCAAACTAGCAAGCTCGCGTTCCTCAAGGCTATGTTTGACGTTGAATGGTTGAAGTGGGCGCGTGAAGTGTGAAGAACAATCAAAACCGTGCGCCTGTGAAGCAATTTCTCTTCTGATATGATCTTTACATGCTCCAGCGTGTGCATGGGACCGCCTCCTGCACCTGATGCCATAAGGGTGAAATTGGCTCAGAAATAACGATAAAATTTAGAGCGCTCCCGTTATATTCAGGCAGACGTATATCATTCACTGAATAAACCCCAATAAAATCGATTGATTTATTAATTGATTCATTCATTGATAGCAATGGTCACGCCCTTACCCGCCGTGGTTGCTCAGTAGCTATGGTGTTGGGCTGCTGAGCACAAGGTCACGGGATCGAATCCCGGCCACGGTGGCCGCATTTCGATGGGGGCGAAATGCAAAAACACCCGTGTACTTAGATTTAGGTGCACGTTAAAGAGCCCCAGGTGGTCGAAATTTCCGGAGTCAGAAACTCCGGAAACTATAATCAGAAACTGGTTTTGGCACGTATAACCTCACAATTTATTTTTTAAAATTTTTTAGTGATCACGCCCTTAAACACGCGCACAGATACTTCCAATATGCAGGTTGTCGCATACTAAACAAAGAAAGTGATGCGGGCTTCTCCTTACAGAACATTTCATTGTGGAGAAGTCTACTTTAACAAACAGTCTCGTTTCTTTTTTCTTTTTTTTTTGTACACATATTTTTTTATATCCGCCTGCCGCGGGTGCTTAGTGGCTATGGTGCACGGCTGCTATGCACAAGCTCGGAAGATGACATCCCGGCCAAGGCAGCCGCATGTCAATGGGGGCGAAATGCGAAAAAAAAAGGAAAAAGGAAGTCCCCCACTACAGTGTGCCCCATAATCAGATCGTGATTTTGACACGAAAACCCAATAATTTTTTTTGCCTTTGATATCTAGTTTAGGTTTGTTCACATAGAGAGGCTATACTTCATTTGACCCAAAAATAAACAGGGTCATGATCACTTTTCAAGTCTGTTGGTATAACCGACTGATATACGTATTATGAACCTACGTAAAAAAACATTTTGCACCAAATACCGTGGTTAGGCACCAAAACGAGCATCTCCAAGTAGGTGGAAAAAACAATAGTCTCGACCCTCGTGTTTGTTATGGTAACAGCCGTTTTAAAGCGGTATAGCTCTTTTGAGTTCGCTCCTCTGGTCATTTTGATGTCCGCCGGTTTCGCCGCTTGAATCACCAAATAATTTGCGAAAAAATTGCAAAGAAAGAGAAATTGTCATTGCGCGGGGAAGGTATCGAAACTTATGACCAACAGATTGGCATTCCGGGATTCTACCCCTAAGCCACTCTGCCAATTCTATCTTAAAAGCACTTCTTGTTGGGCTAGTTGGTAGCTGTTCATTATAAAATATAAGGACGCCAAATAAACGGACACACATAAGAGTGTGTGTCCGTTCATTTGGCGTCATTATATTTTATAATGAACTGCCGATTCTACACCATGCGCTGGCCAATACCGATACCGGACAGCGCAATCTCGCCAGCTGCTGCCATGATTGACTCAGGCCCGCTCAATATTTATAAATTGGATAGGTCTGGCATCCGTGCCTTCTTTGTGCTCTAGCCCGTCACCTTGCCATTTGCGAAGGCAGGCGTAAACTAAGTTTTCTTCTAACAATGACAATGTCGCCTTCGTCTTCATATTCTTCTAGTTCTAGTGCTCGGCTTGTTCTCGTGTTTATTGCATGGCGCTGAAATCATCTTGTTTACTTCAAGCATAGCGTGAGGCCTATTATTGGAGGGACCCAAATGTAAATCTGGGTAGAGCCGAGTGAATCCAGCAGTAGGAAGCTAAATGGTTGTTTTAGTAAAGACTAGTGGCTAAGTCCGGATAGGTAAGAGGAGGAAGAAAAGCCGAGCCTTTCCGCTTCACCATCGATGAGGTGCAACTCCTACCAATGAGTGCGACTCACAATTGTGCGGCTTGCTACAGCATATACGCGGCATTATTGCGCAGAATAAAACTTGCCCCTAGTCCGCAGTGCTCTTGTGGCCACCCAGAGAAATATATATGTACACCACCTCCTTCTCCCATGACACGAAACTACGAGACGAACATTGAAAGAAAATTTAATGCTATTATATCGACAATTACTCACGCTGTAGAAAATGCATGGCTCATAGCGGGGCTTCAAAGAAAAGCGCTTGTCGCTTTGGAAGTTTTCTTAGAAAATACTAATATATGAAATCTTACAGTGTCATCTGAAAGACGTATATGTGATGTAAGTCTAAGCTTGTTGTGTGGTCAGGTACAGTATGTTACGTACGTGCACTTACGTTTCGTATGCTCGTCTGTGAACTTCTATATATGTTCTCGAACAATTTGAAGTACTTCTGTTTACATATTCCACAGTATGCACGTTCATCTTCTGTGGATTCCTGGACGCGTGACCGAACTTTGTGTTCAAGCTGACTGACTGTACTTTGGGGTACATGTGGGACCCGCAGCCGTAGCCGCCAGATATATGGCATTACGTTGCTGAGCGCGAGCTCGCGAGTTCGATCCTGACCACGGCACCCGCAATTCCATGGGTGCGAAAGGCAAGAAGGCTCGTCTATACCGTGCCGTTGGGTGCACTGTAAGGAACCTTAGGCAGTCAAAATTAACCCGGAGCATCACCTCCCCCCCCCACTCCACCCCCCCCCCGCTACGGCTCCCCTCATATTTAGATCGTGGTTTCGGTATGTAAAATCCCAGAATATAACAATGATACATTTGTGGCATATATTTTGCGATAATATCTTTTTTTGCCGAGCGACGAGAAGATACCCGGTGCCACCTAAAGGCGCCAACCTCTTTTGAAAGGCTTCCGCGCGTTGTATTTCGACAGCTATTGCGTCCCAGCTTCGAGTCACGTACGTGCGAAAATGTAATTCTTTTCTCTGCTCGAACACAGAGATGACAACTTAACATCGTGATAGTGGGTTGGAATGTTAGAGGCTACATCCTGAATTTTCATGTCATCTCGCGATATTCGAAATGCACTTTATGGTTGCTTTTCGTCGTCTCTGATGACACAACGGTGTAGATTAGATTTGTGTCCATTTTCTCCAAAGCTGACGGCGTGAGCGTGATAAACCATTTCCATGCTGTTCTGCTTGCGTCTGACTTCATATCCGGGATGAATATTTTGCGTATAATTACTTCGAAGTTGATTTTGGAAAGCGTGGAAAGCAATGTGCAACATAATTCGCAAGGGGGGAGGATATTGCTTGCTAAGTATTGAGCTCTAGAGCTTGCGCAAGTCACAGCACTTGCTGCGGTGTCGTGTATCATCATCTTCATCATCTTCAGCCTGGTTACGCCCACTGCAGGGCAAAGGCCTCTCCCATACTTCTCCAACAACCCCGGTCATGTACTAATTGTGGACATGCCGTCCCTGCAAACTTCTTAATCTCATCCGCCCACCTAACTTTCTGCCGCCCCCTGCTACGCTTCCCTTCCCTTGGGATCCAGTCCGTAACCCTTAATGACCATCGGTTATCCTCCCTCCTCATTACATGCCCTGCCCATGCCCATTTCTTTTTCTTGATTTCAACTAAGATGTCATCAACTCGCGTTTGTTCCCTCACCCAATCTGCTCTTTTCTTATCCCTTAACGTTACACCTATCATTCTTCTTTCCATAGCTCGTTGCGTCGTCCTCAATTTGAGTAGAACCCTTTTCGTAAGCCTCCAGGTTTCTGCCCCGTAGGTGAGTACTGGTAAGACGCAGCTATTATGTCGTGTATACGTGGTGATTATTTTGAAGTTTTACGGATTTTTTTTTTTTTTTATAATCGCCTGTGGCAGATATCATAATATTCTTATCCTTGAGCTAGCTTTTTCGAAGAGGCGGACATTTATGCATGACAAATCGAAACACGGATTCAACTAATTAACAGAAATTCACTAGTTAACTTTTTAATAATTACTTCACGGCACGTATTGCAATTTGCGAATTGTAGCCGGCGAGAGTGCAAGACGTTTCCACTTGAATTTCCAGGATGACACCAGTTTCGAGATATTATTTTCCAAAGTGTGGGACGAAACACATCGGCGTTCCAGTTACCTTTGTGCTTCCATGCATAAAAGAGCGTTTTGTTAAAAAAGTAAGTGGAACAACCATGCTTTTTTTCGACGAGTTTGAGGGCGCATATCTCCAAATTGGTGATATTCTGGAAATTCATTCCAAGTGGCTACGCCTTGCAAAATCGCCCGCTACAATTCTTAAATTGCCTTATGTACCGTGAAATAATGAATTAAATGTTAACTTGTGATATTTTTTTTAACAGTTTAATGTTTTTTTTTATTATTTCTCGTGCAAGTAATGTGCGCCTCTTTGATTTATCCAGCTCAATTGTGTTATCTGCAACAGCCAATTTTTCAAAATTCCATAAAACTTAAAAATCATCACCCCGTATAGACTCCACGAGACATGAAGAAAGGCGACTGGACTGAAAGCAGGTGGCCGGCTCACGACCGCCATTAGCAGTTATAGCGGCTGTTTGAAGAGTACGCGCAACTAAAGAAATGTGCTCTTTCGCTCAGGTGATAAGACATTGCGCATGTCGCCTTTTGCAGTAACGACAGATCAAAGAACCCCCTTACCCTCTTACCCCTGTGTATGGCTTGGGTCTGATGACTGAGCGCTCGCGTGGCTTCGTAAGGTTCCAAGGAATGAATACAATAACTTTTATAACGATAGTAATGCAATTCCGGACGATCGCACCCACGCGCATTTCTCATAATGCCGAAATCTCGCTTGACAAAGATGTCGTGTCCTAAAAAACGTAAAAAAAAAAATTAACATGTGGCTGTGTGCGCGAGTTGTTTCTACATATGTACTGCGTGTATGTCGTCGCTTAATGAAAGTTCGACTACGAACCAACGTTTCCAACTATCTACCTTCCTGGTGCGCGGCCAAGGTCGCCGCTTCAACCTTCGTCACCGGGCTTCTGCGTCAAAATTGGTTGTGCATTGTGCAAAATATATACGTTAAGTCGATCGGTTCGTTTGTTTGTTGTTGTTTTTCTTGTTTTTCTTAGTTAAAGTATTAGCCATGTACCGTCTATACAGGTGCTCATATATGCTGTATCTATACAGTCAGCTTGTGGGCAACCAGTGGCGTAGCTAGGTCGTCTGGCACCCGGGGCCCATAGGTCCTCTGTCACCCCCCCCCCCCCCCCAGGGTGCAGCCGGCGGAAAGAGGGGTGTCTTCCGACGTATATATGACACCCCCCCCCCCTTCCAAGGCCCCTTGCACCCGGGGCCCACGGCCCCCCCTATTGCTACGCCACTGTGGGCAACACTGAACTTTGACAACTTCGCTTGCGGACTCCGTTGTCGCTGTTCACTGGAGTGTGTAAATTAAGTTTCGTCGCCGTCTTAAAGCTGCAGCATTGCTTGATGGCAGCATTTAGGCAGAAAAAGTGAACAGTGCTTGGCTTTCTCCGCTCGACATCTCTCTTCTCGTGATCGCCGACTGCATCGCGTGGGTCAGTGTGACCGATTATCTATTGCGTTCACGCACGCGATACCTCGCCAAGGCCACGACGTGCACAAACAGCGCTCCCCGTCACGTATTTCTCTCCACGCTGCACTCGCCCTCACCAGATTGGAATCGGTTGGTGTATAGCAGAAATGGACGCGACGAAATGACCTGTCTGCACTTACCTTCGGATTATTCCGCGACGATGGCCCACAAGCTATACAGAGAAGAGGTGATGGGTTCCTGGCCTCCGTTGCAGGTTTGCGACAAATGGTGACCTCAATCTCAATATCGTTTTAGGGTGTGAAAGCTATTCGATCACAACCGCAATAGGCAAGGTCGCAGCGAAAAAAAAAAAAAAAAAAACGTCGTCACACACGCCACTGTGTACGGGCTCGCAAAGGGCACACCACCAGATTCGTTCATTATAATACCATAGGAGTGTATTATGACGTTGTCGATTACGCGGGACAGACAGTATATTTATTGTTCTCGTGGGACAGTTGTGTCATGATTGAGGCTTGGTAAAGCCAGTGCATGCAAGAAACCTATCATCGGTGGTGTCGTATGCAAGAAGCCAAGTAAGCAGCAGTATTCAAAACTAAGTAAAATAATATTTGAATGTAATTAAAAATGACTTAGGATTGTTACGTGCTTTAACCAATAATGCCAGTTTTAATTTCACGGCGGAGTTAGTGGTTTTCAACGACGCAAACCATAACCAATACCTTCGCTCCTTCTCCACAAGTGGAAACAACTGCTCTTGCGAAAAGTACAAATTGTACGCGTCTGGAAACAGCTTCCTTACACTTCCCCTATTATGACTAATAGCGCCTGCCCAAAACAAATATTCAGAAGAAAAAAATGTCATTACGAGGAGGAGGAGGAGAAATAGACGGAAATACAGGGAGGTTAGGCAGTTCTCAGACCGGCTGGCTACCCTGTGCTGGCGAAAAGGGGTAAGGGGAATAAAAGATAATAGAAAAGGATATTACAAAACAAAAGGGGGGAAGAGCAAAAATAAAAGAAGTTCTCTCGGTTATGAGCAATATAAAAAAAAAAACGCTTTTCCTCGGTTGTTTGGAGACAAAACTAAAGAAGGTAGTGCGATCACATGCCGTATTGAATGTATGACACTTACTGTTACTGGCAAGGCAAAGTTAAGTGCATCACGATTCAGGGCTTCAACAAGCGTCGACTCGACTAGACGCCTGTCTGATCCGTGCACACTGGTTAATACGATATATGACGGCATTCGCTAGGTTTTCTGTGCCTTAACTGTTATATATATATATATATATATATATATATATATATATATATATGTTAGGAACGAGTGACCACCAATGGGAGTAATTATTTTTAATCATTTAATCAACAAAAATTTGGCGTAATTATTTATCAACAAAAAATTTTGCGAACCTTCGTATACGTTCTCTGTCCGTCCCGGTATTCGCAACAAAGGAAGCTTACTTGTTCTGTGTAACCTTGTACAGGAGTCAACACGCTTTCAGTGCTCAGTAACATTACAGGGTACAACTAATGTATTTCAATAGTGAAGCAAAAACAAGATGTGCCCGTATACAGTCATGCAGCTAAACATATTTAGGGTCACGTATCGGTGCAAACCAAAATAGATCAGCGTAATTGCCTATAGTGGGAACACGTATAGGCACAAAATTGTCAGTGCAATGTCATGATCAAACAGACACGCACAAATTAATACACTGTTGCGTGTGATTATTTTGCAGAGTTCGGTGCGCAGCGCATTTACATGTTGCCGCGAAGCGCACGCACAGCACGCACGCCCATATATACGCGCATGACGTGAAAATGCAAATAGGCCTGCCAGTTGTTCAGTCTCAATTGATGCGGAGGGTATGCGGGAAATGGAAGCAACACTCATTGCGTTCTCTATAAGTCCTACCGCGAATCAAGGACATCGGAACAGCATATATATTAAAGGCATCAGAATAGTACACACACCTGTGGCATTCGAAGAGTTCTTCGAATTCAGCGAGTTACACTCTCACACGCCCTACTTTGCCGGCACGTGTGGTACGTGGGCAATGAACACACTTTGCCGTTATCAAAGTTCGCGAAGAACTCCATGGTACACGAGTGGTTGCGCCATGTTGCGCAACGAGCGAGTGCGCTTCTCTATTTGACCGCAATAATGCTCATCGAAAACGCACAAATAGCTTCGTAAGTTCATCTGTTCCGATGGCGCGATCCAAGTTGCGTGTATGCCTATATAGAGGTACAGGCACAGAACCAGATCTGGCGCTGCACGGAGCGCAGAACGCCGGTGGAAAGCAATAGCATTACCCCAATTGTCTGTATTATACAGCTGTTCGCAAATTCTTCATTAGAGAATTACTCGAGACCTGCCTGGACAGCATGTATTTCCGTTGCGTATTACGAATATGCCCGTAACATAAAAAAAGCTGGGACGTGGCATTGATTGCCAGCCTGATTAATTTGAAATGTCTAATCGCTTCCTTTATCGACCAATGCGATTTGTGTACATAAGCACGTGATCCAAAGAAAAAAACCAAACTGGTGATTTATGTACGCAAGCTTTGTAGTAAAACAGACCGTTCTACATATGCGTGAATGGACATACATGAAGCACACTTAACTGCCAGCTGCGAAGGGAAAAGAACTTGCTAGCGATCTCGCGGGACGCGCGAGCCTTCTTAACGCGTCACCACCCCTTTGTTCCAAAACGTCCACTCTCTGTAGCATACATGGTGCTGCGGAGGTCGCATTTTCTCTCCGCCGTTTCGAAGTGCAATGCGCATGGGTGACCTTTTTTCCTGACAGACTTACAGGCGCCGTCAAGGTGGAACAATGTAGCTTAATCTGTGGTTGCCTTCCAAGCAAGTGAAGCGGGGAAGTTTGAGCCGATGTTCGCCTGACCTTGCTTATGTGACTTCAGCCGAAGAATCGCAATCAAGTCATCAATTGCTTAATCGACAGGTTCCTCGTTTAGTTTCCTAGCACTTCTAAATATGCTAAAGAACACACAATTATTCGCACCGTTCGTCGAATGTGGTGTCATAATTCATTGTGAAAGGTTGTTAGAGCTGGATCTTTGTCTACATGTCTAACTCATGCGGACAAAAACTCAAGATGTAGAGATCGACAGATGCAAACACATTGCGACTAAAAGCGCATAGATAAACTGCCCCGGACAGGCTCTCTGAGTCACTTCGCCTGGTTCACGCCTTTTTATTCGTGATTTGGTGCGCGCTATAAGCACGGTTTGTGTAATACCTTATGCTCCCTAACACTTGAATGCTGCGAGTGCTTGCGAAGAGGATTGAGCTTCTTTCGGAAAAAAGAAAGAACGCGAAACAAAGAATAAAGCGCTAAATTGAACGTTACCGATATCGTTTCCTCAGGTGACACCTATTACTAACCGCGATCTGGAAACACAGAGAAAAAAGAGGGGGACAATATGAAGTGTCGCAAACGCAACCTGAATCGAGGCGGAGACACATTGGGCGAGTGACTTATAAGCTTGCCCGACAGTTCTCGAACCAATCAGCGTTCCATTTAAATTCGGCGCCACTTCATTTCTTTTTTATTACTTTTATTTGTTTATTTTCTCGCTCGATGCGCAGCAGTCGACTGGATTTCAAGAAGCGCCGTTGCGCACATCCACCCCCTCGTGTGCCAGACTTCACGGTTCATTTCCATCTGCCCCGATGCAGTCAACAAAATAATCGATAGGCGCGCTAACCGCTCTCTCGCCGAGTTTGGCTCAATTCAGGGAAGATATATCGTCCCGTCCGGCTATTAAGCAAGCGTTCCGGAAACACAGTTGATAAGCGTCCCATTTCCCCGCACCGCTCGTCTCGGCAAAAAGTCTGTTCAAGGCAAGCCTGCTCGAGAAGAGAGTGCGCAAATAAAGGAGTCCCGCTCACGCTGTCCGAAACGCAAAAAAAAAAGTCATTATGCGGTGCTCTGAACCGTAATACATTGTATCCACACGTGTGGAAAGTGTGAGCTATACAGGATGTGTATTGTATTAATTTCTTTTTTCGGGGCTTCAATGTACACATACAACCAGCGCACCATATATACAGCAAGAGAAGGCATTGAGTTAAATGAATTCAGTTAGAAAGACCTTCCGGCTGTCCGCTAACCTTGTTCACTCGATGCCAATCGCGAGGCCAGCCTTGTCGCGGCCTTTCTATACTATATGGTTTGCTCGTTGGTTTGTTCGAAGGCGCCGGGGGGCTACAGCGATTACGTTTCGCATACGCGAACACGAAGGGAAATCACCTCATCTTTGTTCAAACAGAAATTCTTGCAAACGTGAAGGTATAAGAGCCTCACTCGCCGAGTCCTATTTGCTATGTTACAGTTCTCGTGGTGAAAATTCCCCTCATATAGATTCTCTTTACATCAGCGTATTAGAAAGGAAAACTGCGGGCTTTATAGGTGCAAACTTGGCGCTTCCTTCCATATTGGCGTACGCACTGATATGGCGTAAGCAGCTGAATTAAATACGCGTAGCTTTTTTCGGAATTAAGGCGGCTCACGCTGAGAACTGTATGGCGAACAACGGATGCGCGAGCCAAACAGACATGCATGGAGGCAGCTAAGCACACGTAGGCGCAGTCGCTGTCTATAAGTTGCTTCCCTCTGTTGCGAGCCTCCCTGTATAGTGATGAGGATTACCTTAGTACCGTTAGTGGCAGTATCCGTCTAAATAAAGCAGTCCAGAGCTAATGAGCAGCTGAATTCAGCTGCACATACACGGCACGTGATATAGGTATACAGTTCGCGATAGGCCAGGACACTGTAGGGCCCCATAAGTGTATACGCGGCGCTCTCACGCACGAACCTTGCCAATTTAGTTCCTGCATGAACGACCGACGTATCCACCAGCCCCCACGCTCTCTGCATCCTTTTTAGCAAGACGAACTAAGTGGAGGTACGAACCTTAATCTGACGGCCTGAAGGACATTTTCATCTTGCAGTTAGTTGAAAACTGCCGAGCTTAGTGAAGAAATCATGGTAATTCGTAGCAATTTACTCGGTCATTTCGAACATATGCTTAAAGGGACACGAAAAAGAGAAAAAATTATGTCTTCTGTAACCGTAAATTGACCTTCCACAATGCTAAAGGCATCACTCTTACCGCGAGAAAACGCTTGGTAAGCCGCAGGAAAAACCAGCACCAACTCATCGGGACGTCATGGATTTTGACAGCGTCTGCTATAGGCTAGCCCAGTTAACCCCTTAGCGGTAAAGATCGACTGCACCGTTTTCTAATATAGGAGCCAGCAATCGAACATGGCAAGTTTCGCGAACATTTACTGCATGCGCCAACTCCGCCCAAATACAAAAATAAAGATACGTTGAAATCCGTGACGTCACACTGACTACTGGCTTTGAGGTTCCAGCGCGAAATTCGCAAAAATTAAACCTTGAGCTACATTTTCTCTTCTAATAAACGACCTATTATCGTGAAGTTAACGAGAACAGAATATTCAAATAATAGTTTATCGGTATAAATTTGTTTATAGCTTTGATTTAGTGTCCCTTCAAACAAACCTGATGTGGTGCCAAATTTCGAGCGCTAATTGCAGACTTTCGTGATGCTTACAATTGAGTGGTTCAACGAAAGTGTGGCTAAAATGAGTGAGACCTGTTGGTATTAAACTGTGGGAAACAAATGAAAATGTATCGTTTCAAGCAGTGATCAGCCGTTTGATGTGACTATATATACTAATCGCATCTGGATTACGTGGAAGACTTCGTAAGATGTAAACACAATTTTCTCAGAAAACCGGCTAAAACAAGGCGTGCTGTTTGCTTTCGTTTTGAATTCAGAATTCCTCGAAGCACTCGTAAATTCCGATTTGCGCGGCTCCCGCTATCTGTCCCATATGTCATCAGGTGCATGCATTTGCTTGCTGCACATGTCTGTCTCAAAAAACGATAACACATTTTTTATGCAAGTTACGGTCTTTGAATCTTGTATACTTGTACGCGAATTTCATACGTCACAACTTCAGTAACTTCAGGCAAACATTCTCAGATCCTTTCAAACTGCGATTACACGTTTAGTAAGCCACGACTGAACGTAAGTCACAGATACCAGGTTAAACACCCGTATCCGCGAATACGCAAGTCAGACTTCAAGAACACTGTCAAATAATTTACACCCTAAAAGTGAAAAGGGTGTAACTGTGTCTATAACTCACACCCTCAGGGTGTTGTCTATATAACGGACACCCTAAGGGTGTGAGTTATAAACACATTTACACCCTTTTTCACTTTTTAGGGTGTAAATTATTTTACAGTGAATGGAGAAAGTTACTGGACATAAATAAAAGCATAAAACTTCTGTTTGTTGTTGTTCAGCGCGCTAAGCCTGTTACTCAGTAGTTAACCAATTAGCAGTAATTGCAGCAACCGTCAAGGTATCTCATGCAGCGGCTGTTATTTGTTTTATGCTGGGGTATTACGCGCCAAAAACCACGATATGATAATGCAACACGCCGTAATGGGGGACTGCGGAATAATTTGGACCACCTAGGGTTCGTTAACGTGCCCCAAATAAGCCAGCGGCAGTTCAATGTGTTTCAATGCAGGCATCGGCGGCCGCATTCTGACGCAGGCGGAAGACAACCGAACGCGTATATAACGAAATCGCAATGCACGCTGTAGTATTCCATGTGGCGACCTCTATAATCTAGTTGCAACGTTTGGACGATGGAACCAAACAAATTGAAACTATCATCATCAGTTAGCTAAATCTGATACATTAATAAAGGGAAACCGAGACATCCACCCAATCATCCCTTTATTAATTACTTCTCTCCACCTTGTGGCTTTCCTCAGAACTATTACGTCAAATGGGATAAAGTACACTAACTGCAATGATAGGAAAAAAATTTAAAAAATAAATAAATGCGCATTGCCACAGTTTTACGATTGTATATCAAATTATCAAAAGAACTTTCCTAAGAGCGAAGAAACTATCAAGCCGCCCACAAAATAAGCCTGTCATCAATGATGGATGAGCATCTGCGCCTATTTGACGCACGCCTTGAATTGAAGCGCCAAAGTGCGCGCGTATTAATGGCCACGCGTAATCAATACATGAAATATCGACCAGTGCTCCTCGTGAGTTTTACGCGTCACGTTGTAGGCCATGGAATAAAACCACTGCATGCCATAACGAAATCTCTTTATGGAAAACGGGCAGCACGGATTTTCGTTTGTTGACGCATTTTGTTTATTCGTAATGTTCCACGCAGAAGTTTCGGGTACGTCCAATCAGATAAAAATAAAGAATATTCATCGATCAGTCTCGACTGATTCCTGGGCTACAAACGCAAAACTTGCAGTTCAAATGATATTGTCGGCAAATAATGCCCAGCTCCTTCATATGTAACGTCGGCTGCTTCGTGTAATGCCCGTCATGTGGAAAAACGTGTGACGGGCGCTAATTGTGGAGCAATTCTTGTGTGCAAGCATTCGCTACCTGTAATGGCATGCACGAAGCTGAATTATGCTTATAGCACCTTATCAACGACGATATAGGATAAGAGAGACAAGTTTTTACAGTCACATAGTACATCTTAAGCATTCATAAAGGCGGGCGCGAAGAACTTGGCTGTCATTGCGAATAGAGGAAATAGCAAGACTTATATATAGTGGAGGTATGTGGCCGTTCTTTCAACGAGAAAACACAAGCTATTTAACATAACACCGTTCATGAATGCGTGCGAAAGCTGAAGTGTTATCCTTGCCTGATTTAACAGCTTTAGCATGGCAAGAGCTTTCTTTTCCAGAACATATATGTATATATACACACTTCGCCGTATATAGATGACGACGTGAAAGAGTAAAAACTGCCATGATTCGTTTCTTGCATACTCCAGAACAATAACAGTTATACACGAGTTCTCGTATCTGAGAGTTCGGAAATCATGCACAATGAGTGTGACATTTCTCTGCTTGGTCGTCACCTTCGATTTGCCGCAGTCAGGGACAATTATCACGGTTTGATGAGCGCCCTCGACCACTATAGTCCACCATATAACCTGTATAGGCACTCAAATACGGGCAGTTAATGCAAAAAGGGGCATTAAACGTTCTTCAATTAACACTGAGCCTTTTCGTTTAACATATAGCTTTTAAATAACCGCGCCCATATAGTAACGAGTTCGTGCGCTGCCGATCGTTTTTCAAGCGTACCGATCTTGAACGACAGCGACTTATTGCGCGACTGCGGCCACACGTTGGCGCGGCAGCAGTCACACACGCGTCCATACTGTTTGATTCGCGACGAGCCGTCGCACACATTTCGGCCCCCTGGCTCAGCCTGGCCGTGCAGCGCTCGAGCGCGTATGTATTGCACGGCGGTGAGGAACCAGGGGCCTGTCGCCGAGGCACGACTTGTAAGCTCTGCACAGCAAGAGCGCGTAAGCGAAGGGGTCCCACGTCTAACGTACCTCGCTATCTCAGTAGTATACATGCATACAAAACCACGGACGACAAAGCCCGGTGACAGCCGTTAACCTCTTGGAACTATATATGTACACATACGCATAGATATTTTTTTCACTCGAAATAGACCACCTGCGGCTGTTTAGGACGAATGCAGGTTGCATATAAACCGCCTAGATCTCGTAATAAAGTCACACGAGGGCTGTTAGCCGTGGGACACGATGCTCGCGAGTGCAGCAGCCGTATATATATACGAGGAGCAGGGGGCTCTTATAGGAAAATAATTTAATGGGCGCTCTGGTCCGGGCTATGTACAGATATTTACAATTTACAGGAGGCGGTCTTCTGTCCCACTGGCGGCTACGGCGGCGGCTGTCGCTCGGCAGGCGGCGGCGCACACGGTGCGAACACGGCCGGCGCGAACACAGGCGCGTGGAGCCCGCCGGGCGCCGGGCACAGCGCGCCGAACGGTCCAAAGAAGGGCAGCACGGGGGGCCGCGCGGCCATGCGCAGCCGCTCGATCTCGGCCTCCTTGAGCCGCTTCTCCTTGGCACGCCGGTTCTGGAACCAAATCTTGACCTGCGTCTCCGTCAGGCTCAGCGACGAGGAGAACTCGGCGCGCTCGGCGATGGACAGGTACTGCTTGGCGCGGAACTTGCGCTCCAGCGAGAGCAGCTGCTGCGTCGTGAACGGCGTGCGAGGCTTGCGGTTGGACTTGTGCTTGCGCAGCTGGCACTTGACCGGCGCCGGAAGCTTGCACGGGCCGCCGGGGGTGTCTGCACGAGACGAGCGACGGTCACACACACACACACACACCTCGGCTCCACGAACTGCAACGCGCTTTCCTCGCTCCATGCTGTCCGAACCGTGTATAGCATCACACCGGATTTCCTACGGCGACCTATCTGATCCCGAAACCAACCTACCAGTTCTCCCAAAACAATAGACATGGCCCTTAGTAAATTCAAGACAACTATATGATGGCGCGATCTCAGAAATCAAAATGCTGCCACAGAAAACTATGCAGATTAAGGCAATGCTGTATCAGCATCTCGCATCACACTGCAGGAATCGTGGATACATGCCACTGCTAGAATGCACTTTTAAAAAATATCTCATAGAAGCTCTCCTGTAAAGCTACAGGCTGACACAGTCGTTGATGGCGCTGTCACCGTCGGGCACGTGGTCGAGCTACAATAAGCGTTTGAGAAAACGCATGGGCCGGTCCCGTCACTGGCGGCTGCGGGGTCACCAGCGATCAGACTGGCCGCGACCCCGCAACCTCCGCCGGTAAAAGCGCAAATGCCGCAGAACGCGCGCGCGCACTCACCGAGATGACCGGGCGCGGGAGAGGATCGCGTGAACCAGGCGGCTCCCCAGTGGAGCGCTTGCTCGGGCGGCAGGCACAAGTCCGGCTCCGCGTTGCTCGACGAGCTGGTCACTTGGGCCTCCTGCACGTCCCTGGGCCCGCTGGTCACAACGTCGGCGAGCAGGGCCTCCACCGAGAACGGCGTCAGCTTCTTGGCCGGCTGCAGACCCGTCATGTCTGGCCGCACGACTACACCGATGCTCTGACTGGGCCTGCGGGACTCCGCCGCGCGCGATGCCCGGCGCCGGGCCACGCGTGCGCCGAGCTGCCGCGCGCTCCTCCCATTGGTCTGCTCCGGTGGAGGCTCCGCCCCCTTCAAAGGAGGCTCCTCCCCGCTCTGGGGGGGTCGCCCTAATGAGCCCGTTTCCTCCCCCGTTCGGCGAAGGAGGCCATTCCGGCAATTGCCCGCCGCTTTGAGCGGGTACGCTGCCAGCTAATTTGGGGAGCGCCGCCGCGCTGACCCAGTGGCCAGGTGACGGCTCAATCGGAGGAGACAAGGGGCCCCGCCGCACTTCATCAGTCCTGCGCGCCGTTCGGCCGCCGGCGTTGCCGTAATGAAGCTGTCGTCCCGGCCATCCTCCCTGTGCCACCCGACGACGCTGGGCTGGCGGCCCCCTGCGCTCAAATTATGACCAACTGCTGCGCCCAGTTCGGCCTCGCGCTAATTGTTTCCTCGGAGGGTGCGGTGCGCGGGGAGAGGGCGCAGGTAACCACATCACCGGTCGACGGGTGATTGACGGCGCAGATACCTTTTCGATGAATCCTATTAGCGTCGAGTGTCTTCGCTCTCCTCGCCGCCGGCGTGCGGTACCGTGCGGAGCACGCACCAGCGCCGGGTCGATCGGCCCTCCCTTTCTGCCCTTTTAATAATGAAATCTGTCCGCCCTTGCGCATTTGTAACGGGGCGCCGCTTTCTTGACCCGAGCCATCGCGGTGGGCGATCGGGCTTGTCTCGCAAATATGAGCGACAGCTCTTCCGCCCGGCTTGTGTGCCGAGTGAGATATCTCACATGGTAATGAGAGACGGGCCGAGGGCGAGGCCCACGACGACGACGACGACTGCGGAGATGAGAAACGGCCTCTCGGACTCGTTCCTTGCTTTTCATTAAGCTATGTGGGCGACTGGGGAAGGCGAGGGGGCGCCGCCTATTGAGCGGCCGTGTGAGCTCCGCCTGTCAGCGCCGATTGTACGCAATCTTGTTGCGCTGGGACAGAAAGAGAGCGATGAACGGACCGATAGCGCGACTCAATAAGTCTGAAGCGTACAGCGCAAAATGTGGAAGTGATCGAGTGATTAGCCTTGTCTGGCGACACAGGGTTCGGGAACGTAATAAAGATGTCACCATGGGAACCGATCAACACTGAGTTGTTACTTGAAGAGCGCGTGTATAGAATATACGCGGCGTCTAAAGTGCTCAAGATTTTCTATTATTTTTAGAAGACCAACGAGCCCGTATTTTCGCTCGCATTGCAAAGCTTCTACCGAATGTGTTATAACTTAACTGTAATGTGCTAACGGCTTTTCTGTCCGTTTTCTGATCCCCGCCGAGGAAAAGCTCACATTTCAGTGGTTTGCTGTTGTACAGTACTCAGCCTCCAAATTTATCTGCAAAACGCGGCAAGTGGGAGCAAATGCGACTCCTTTTTATTGCACGTTGTAGTAAAGGTGAAAATAAATTAAATAATTAATTAAGAAGGAGGGGATGGGGGCACAATGAGTGGAAAAATAAAGAGGTGGTGGTGGAGTGGAATTCTTATAGTAAAGGCGAAAAATAAATTAAATAATTAATTAGGAAGGAGAGGATCAGAGGCACAATGAGTGAAAAAAGAAGGTGGTGGGTTGGAGGTCTGTAAAAGTACCGAAATGGCTTTGGTGGCCCTTGAGAATAAAGTTTCGCAGACTTCGTGTTTCCTTCTTGCATATTACTGACTATTTAGAACGAAAACACTGCACTTTCTGAAATTACATATATATATATATATATATATATATATATATATATATATATATATATATATATATATATCCGTGTGTGTGTGTGTGTGTGTGTGTTTATTTTTCCGCAGTTTTTTTTGTGTGTTTTTTTAACAAAGCCTTAAAGAAGTTTGTTGCATTCCCCCAAAGCTCATGAATACATTTCTCAATCTGCCTCCGAGGAAAATCTGCAACATGAATGCGCCCACTTAATCCTTCCGCCGCTCTGGACTTTCGGAAGAAAAATAACGCATATAGACAGCAGCCTTGAAGAACATTTGCTTGTTGTCGGTGTGGTCGTTTGTACGCCGGCTCATTTTCTTTATTGCAGCTGGCAAGAACGTCATCACTGCCGTACCTGCAAAACTGTGAAAGTCGAAATTAAGAAAAAAAAATTCTCGCAGCCATGATAAGGGAAAGGAGATAGATAGAAAGCATTTATGTATGTTCGCGCTGGCCACACACCTTTTGTGGGATACATATGCACTTTCTTACCGATTAATTTACTTTTGGACGCAGTGCACAAGCAGCGGTAAACTTAGCACAGCAGATGCTGAAAGGAACACAATGTTTTTAGAGCGCAGGTGTTAACCTCTAGCGCCCCCCCCCCCCCCCGTATGCATCCCCCGCATGCGTTCCCAGGGGGGGGGGGGGGTACCCTGGGCGGCTTACGTCCGTATTGGCAGAGTCCTTCAATGCTTCAAAGCATTGAAGGACTCTGGTATTGGGGCAGAGCACGTAGACAGGAATGGAAACGGGTAGGGGAGAGGGGGAAAGGGTGTGGCGACGGCGCCTGTGCACGTTGCGCCTGGGCTTCTGTGGTCATGACGTCACGCGCGTCGGAGGAGGTGCTGGCGCGGCTGCAGCAGCGGTTGCGGCGTGCATGCATGGAAGCAGGTGCGGTGACCGCGGCGGCGCTTGTGTGGTGCCATACAGAAAAAAAAAATGTACGATTTCAATATGTATGCAGCCCATGAAGGCAACCTAAAAACAACTTGGCTGGTGATCCGTCCTCATATGAATGCTGCGGCCCACGATTTTTTTTTTTTTATCACTGGGACCTTTTCAGTTATTCTGGTGTTACCGATTTCGCCATCGTCATCATGAAAAAGAATTATAAATGTATAGCCGAAGTAAGAAAAATCTTCTGCAGCATCAGTTGTCCTAGCGGTCTCGAACTGCTCGCGTAAAGAGCTAGGTATACAAAGTGAGCTATATACCATATAGCTATATAACAGCTAATGTGCCAAAACAGGTATACAATATGAGGTTATAGGGCCATCGAGCTTCGGTCATTACTTCTCTTCTGCCACCTGTATAGTTCTTGTCTAATAATTAGCTGGATAATTAGAGAATATTGATTAAACAAGCTTATATTTTTTTAAATTAAGGGCGTGGCTTTCCTACGGGAAAGCTGTTATTGCATCTTAAACATCCCATCCAGTCTTTTTAGGCGCCCTACGTCATGCGTAACTATTTCTTCCCGACCTCTACTCGTAGCGCCCAAATACGAAAAGTGTCGCGCGATTATGCGCCTGCTCGCAGCGACACCAAGCTGTCCCAAAAGTGATTTGAAGGAACTGACTCTGCTCATCGCCTGACTCGGCAACCGTGCTATGTATGTAGGGTGTGTTATGTGTGTGTGTGATATTTGTATGCCACATATCTACAGAACTTTTTATATGGTGTGCATATACAAGAATAACATAGTGTATAGCACCTTATGTATAAAACACTTGATAAGACAAAGAGTAGTCGACGCCGCATTGTAAACAGGAATCTCATGTTTTCAAATAAATAAAAAAATACTATGCTATATAGCGAAAAGGTTATGGCTGTTTCGATTCTAAACCGCACGGTGACCGCGGGAACTGAGGCTGCTGAAAACTACAGGTATACAATTAAATTGAATTGCGGGGTTTTACGTGCCAAAACCATGATTTTATTACGAAACACGCCGTAGTGGGGGACTCCGGATTAATTATGACCAAACGGCGATATTTAACGTGCCCCCAATGCACCGGACACAGAGTTTTTCTGCTTTTTTTTTTTTCATTTCGTACCCACCGAAGTGCGGCCGCCGCGGCAGGGATTTGATCCCGCGAGCTCGTGCCTATAGCAGCGCAACAGCCGCTAAGCCACCGCGGTGGGCATATATAGGTACAGCGAAACTAATCGCAATGATCTTTGCAAGTATATATACCACGCGATCGGCGATTGCCCCAGTCTGCTCGACTCGCGTGGTGACCGCGCTATATAAGAAAAGCTGTTGAGAGGAAGCTCGAGTGCTGATTGCAGTAAAGACACGCTTCATTATAATTTTGTTCAGCATGTAGGAACGCGTAACACTTCGTATAAAGATACATACGAAACATATTATGGGACCAATAAGTGACACCTCATAACGGTGTTGCTTTTCGCGGAATTTTACGTTTCAGCGGAATAGGAACATGTATAGAGCTTTACTTCTTGAGCGTGCCTCCACACGTGCACGCTTATATATATATATATATATATATATATATATATATATAACGACGGTCGCTATAGCGCTTGCCATGAATGCCAGCCGGAAATTAGGCGGATGCGCACAGGCTGCTCCTGCACGGGCCGCGCCCATCAGGTTCGCGAAGGTGCTTCGAGGCACGTCGGCGGGGGGCGAAATCACCCTGAGCTGTTGAGTTGAGGAGAGTTTTGGGGGCCGCATCGTGGCCTGCGGTGGTTGTGTCCTATACGAAGACCGCGATCGGAGGAGTTCTCGTTACCCGATAAACACCGTCCATCTAGGGAGACGTACCCCCCTGTCGTGACGTGCAAATGGAGCCTCCGCGGGTTCTCTTTCACGCGACGTGTTGCTCCGCTTCGATGGGCCACAATTTCTACCGGGTGCACACACACAACGGCTGAGCCGAAGTAAACAAAAAAAAAGAAAGAAAAAAATACAGAGGATTGTGGGCCAGAAATTTTGATAAGCGAATTTTCGTCTTTTGGAACCTTTTAATGGGAAGGAAAAAACTACAACTCTCCGACGCGCGCGGAATTGGGATATGGGAAACCAAAAGTTAACACGACCAAGACGGCTTTGATGCGCAAGCAGGGATGGCCCTGATCCACCTATATATGCCGACGCCTCCATATATGACTGTATGATCAACAATAATGTAACCCATCGTTTAAACACATCGCTCACTATGCGCGCATCCATAATTCTGAACGGCATAGCTTCTTCTGTTTGCTGCTGGGGCCTCGAGTCATCAGTTTGTTGCTATCGATAAATATAGGCCCAATGCCCTCGCCTCTGCCCAACTGTCGGAGAAACATGCGCTCTTGCGGTTGCTCAAAGCGACCCCCTTCACACTGGGCCGTGTATGCCTACAGACTATAGGCAGGCCGAGTTGCGTGAATTATTCACCGACGACAATCCATACACGCATTAGTGTATGGACAGTGCCAGGTAACAAGACAGTGCCAGGTAAAAAGAAAAAGAAAAAGCAAAGAAGAAAAAACAACAACAATAATAATGATAATAAGCAGGGAAGTACCTTGTAGGATTTTCGTGATGGATCCCGTTGAGTCACATGTATGCCGACTCTACGTTCACGTTATGTGGCATTTTTTTTTTTTCAGATGCTAGAGGAGTACATACAATAGCGGCCAAATCTGCTGCGACAGTCGGTCATCCACGCAGGCGCGCTCCTTCACGCACCCTTGAACTTGTTCGACGGCAGAATGCGCAAACACGCAAAGTGACTGAAAATAAACAATCGTCGATCAGCCATGCGTTTCTTGCAAAAATGAATGTAGACGAGATTTCTAGGGGCACGGCCATCGAGTGACACTCTTTCTTCTTGCGCAGCACTTCCGGTTCAACTCATGAGACGACTGGGAAGGAAATTCAAAATAAGTGAGAGACAACAGAAACAGAAAAAGAATAGTACAGTACAAAATTCATGGGTTTCATTATAGATATGATATCAGGGCATAAATTTACTTGCTAGTTGAGTTGCTGAAGTGTCTGGAATAATAAGAATTAACTAGAAATCACTGAGACGACCAGAGACGAAATTCAAAATAAATAAGAAAACAATGGTACAGTACACAATTTACGGATTTAATTATAGATATGATATCAGAGCATGAGTTTAATTACAAGTTGAGTTACTGAACTGTCTGGAATAATTAGATCTAATTATAAATCATTGATTACAGCACATCAAAGCACATAATGGTAGACTTTAGAGACCCGCCACGTGAGCACGACTTTGGCGAAATTCATGGAAACCCGGAAGTAGAAAGTGGTAGTAATGACGTCACAAGCAAGAAGGTGACGTGATATTTAACATTCTAATTAATGGAAAACAGTTGCCTCCGAGTCGGTTCGTGCGTTGCGTTCGCCTAAAGTTAACCTAAAGAACACCAACGCCGAGGTGCGAGTACCACTAAGAGGCACCGAAGTCAAAGATTAGGGTGGCCTACCATTTTTTTGTACAGTATGCCTTTCCTAGGTTGGTGCTTTTGTCGACGTAAGATCTATAACTGTCTGAAGACAAAAGCTCCTATCAAGCCGGGTTTTTTCTGTCTCTTTCTTTTGTGTGTGTGTGTTTTGCTTGCTGGTCCATGAATTAAGTTCTCGACGGGTTGTTTTCATAAAAGCTACAGAAAATTGTCGTCATAAAGTCTGTGGCCACAAGTTCAGAGCTAAAGACTAAATACTACTAAAGACTGACTCAAGACAGCCTATTACAGAATTGGCAAAAAAACGTCTACTAAAAACAAAAATCTGCGAACAGTGACAGTGCAGCTATGTGTCTGCTCTAAAATTTTGTTTTGAAATAAAAAAGAAACTGGGATATCACTTGGCCGAAACCACGATCTGACATTGAGGCACGCCGTTAAGGGGGGCTCCGGATCAATTTTGGCCACCTTAGGTTCTTTAAGTGCACCCAATGCACCGGTACACGAGCGTACGTCCTGAAAAAAAAGCTACTGAAACGAAAGTCGCGGGATGCCCTTATTTGCTCCAGGATACGGTATATATATTTCTCCAAGACGATTGTTACATTCGTTCTGGAATAGAGACTGGAACCTTAGGTAGGGGTAAAGCGAAACAGCTTCCGTCGCCACTTCAG